>NW_008580166.1:250902-253766 GCF_000520115.1 Aphanomyces invadans
GTTCAAAGACACGTAAATGTACGAATGGGATTGAAGGACAAAGCCCATGAAGTGATCCTGGGATATCCTTGGTTCAAGCGCCACAACCCTGTCATCGATTGGAGCACTGGAACGATCGCCAGTGCGGTTGAAAACCCAAAGGATGCTGTCCAGAGCGAATGACTCATGTTGAAGCTTTGCACATTCAACGCCAATCCTGACAGCTCTGTGCCACCATCCGTCAAGTCGATTCTCAACGAGTTCAACGTCTTCCAGACGAATTGTCAGATGCTCCTTCTCCCGCGCGTGCTGTGCAATTTGAGCTGCAGCTGAAGCAACGCCCGAAGCCTAAAAAACGTCCACAGTTCTAACGTGCCAAAGTCGAACAAGAATCGCTTGACAGGTTCGTCGACAACCTGAAGTTGAAGGCATGCGTCGAACTTTCCACGAGAGATTGGGTTTCAATCATCTTCGGAGTACCAAAGAGAAAAGTAACGATGATCATATGCCGTCTCGGGAGGAATGACTCAAGACTGTCAAACAAGACACATCTATTCGTTGGGTTGTAGACTATCGCTTCGTCAACTCGCAAACGGAAATATTCCGTTGCCAAATATCGAAGACCTTTCGATAAGATGCATGGATGCAACATGTTCACCAAAATCGACCTTGCATCTAGGTATCATCAATAGTTGGTGGTTGCATCGACCCGGAAGCACACCGCACCCCGCACGCACAAGGAAATTCTGCGATGGTGCGTTACCCCGATCGGTATGTCCGGGATGCCAGGGTTTGGTCACGCATGAGGTGTCTTTTCGACAAGTTTCCGTTCGTTGTTGTCTATTTCGACGACATCTGCATCTTTTCGTCCAACTTGGAGAGCATGCGAATCTTTTGCGTCAAGTGCTACATGTCCTGCGTGCTGAGAAGCTCTATGCGCGCATGGACAAATGTTGTTTCGCGATCGATAAAGTCGATTTTCTCGGTCACACCATTTTGAAGAAAGGCCTCCATGTGGATCAACGCTAGATCCGAGCCATAGAGAAGTGGAGTGCGCCCTTGAATCGGGGGGACTGTTGAGTTTTCTGGAACTTTCGGGTACTATCGCAAGTTCAACGCAAAATACGCACACCTCGTTCTTCCGATCAGTGATCTCGTCAAGCAGTCAACGCCATGGACCTGGACAGCCGTCCATGAACGCGCCTTTCTTACAATCAAGACTGCTTTGCAACAAGCCCCAGTGTTGAACTTTCCTGATTTTGATCGTCCATTCTTGATCACTACGGATGCTTTTGGCTACTGCTGCGGTGCTGTGCCCTCCCAAACTGACTATAATGGCGACGATCGATCAATCGCTTTCCTGTCAAAGCCGAACAAGTCGGAACTCGATAGGTCCGCTCACGATAAGGAGCTCTATGCGATCAAAATTGCACTATCGAAGTTGCGTTAATATGCCTACGGTTCCCACTTTTATGTCATCAAAGACAACTCGACGTGTCAGTGGTTTTTGAAGACACCGATCCTAACTACCAAGTCGATCCAGTGGTTGGCCTTTCTTGGTGAATTCGACGTCACAGTCCATCATCGTGCCGGCCGTACGAATGTCGTCGCGGATGCCTTGTCGCGTCCTCCACAGGCCGATGGGCATGACCATGCATACCGTGTTCATGCTTGTGATGTGCCTTGTTTCGACCGCTATGCTGCAATCCCCAAGGTCACGTCACGTGTGATTCAACTTAATCACTTGGGCACTCGATCTCTCTCTAATGTCCTGGATCAGTATTTTTCGGGGGGGAGGGTGTGGAGATCTGCAACCTCGAAGTCGCGCAACGACTTGTAATGAACCATGCCGAAGAAACCCCGCAGAGCCTGCCCCAATGAGCGATGATGTGAAGAAGCGATTTCTGAATGGTTACGCACGAGACAAGTCGTTTGACGACTAATCGTTGTTCGAAAAACGACAAGACTTCTACTTCGTCAAGACGAAAGACCAAGTGTTGAAAGTCTGTGTGCACAACAACTAAGCACTTCGAGCGGAGGTCACTTTTCAAAGCCATGCCCTGGAGCACGACGAACTTACCTTCACTTGGCTCAATGGTAATTCTGGAATGTAGAGTACTCGACTAAGACGTGATGTGCTACGTCGCCACATGCGAGACGTGTGCTCGCTACAAGTCGAACAACGCGAAAGCCTATGGCAAGATGATTCCCATCTAGGCTCCAACGGAATATTGGAAGTCTGTATCCATTGATTGGATTTCAGGACTATCTGTTTCCAATGGGAAAGATGCCATCATGGCTTGCGTGGATCGTACGTCCAAGCATCCAGAGTACATTGCCACACCAAAGTTGATGCCCCTCAAGTGAGAAAGGAGTTCTTCGATGCAGTTGTGCGCAACCTTGACTTGCCTTCTGTCATCATCAGCGACAGAGAACTAAAATTCACCGGTCACTTCTGGTAAGAACATATGAATCTGATGGGAATTAAACACTTCATGACGACCTCTGGAAGAGCTCAGAGCGATGGAGCAACGGAACGTCAAAACCGTACTCTTGAAGATGCATTACGATGCCAAGTGTCTTACTTGGGCCAAGACTGGTCCGATTACCTCGGTACCATAGAATACGCGCATCAAGGGCTAGTTCAAACGTCAACTGGATTGACACCCTTTCAAGTCGACACTGGAAGAAAACTGCGAAATCCAATACTCGCATTCGAAGAGTCTACCAATGACTACGCCAAGAACTTTGCCGAACATCGTCGCAAAGTCGTTGACCAAGCTTTGAAGAACCTCGAGAAGGCGCAAGAGCGCCAAAAGAACTACTACGACAAAAAGCGCTCCAACGTAACCTTTCAAGAAGGCGACATGGTACTTCTTGCGACA
>NW_008580166.1:286631-289105 GCF_000520115.1 Aphanomyces invadans
GCTACTCCGTTCAACTGTGGCCTCTTTTGCACGTCGTCGGCTACAACCTGCTTCACGTCGGCTATTCCAATTGTTGGTTCGGCTATTCAGTCTGTTCAACGACGACTACCCCAGCGCTGCGGTGGGAGTTGCCGAAGGCAGCAGCAACATTATCACGATCCCGCAATGCCCGTCCTACATCGCCACGTTGTCTTGAGCGATCGGGCCAGCATGGTGGGCCACGCCGGAGCCGACACGGCGTCACGGAGGCGTGTATATATATGTGTACAACTAGGATGGATTGGTGTGAAATGCTATGTTTCTTGTATTGCGATGGACTCTATTGCGTCAGAACGCGCTTCGAGAAACTCTTGGCTGTACAACCCGTCAGCTGGCGATGGACGGCAATAACAGAGCCACTATATAGCAGGCCTTCCCAAAGCGCGGCACATCTTTGACCACGCAAAAATTCCATCGAAAGAGACGCCACCATGTGCAGCATGAGCGGTTGGGAGGCAGCCACGGTCGACCGAGGCAACAGCTCATTCCTCCAACACTGGCGACCGAAAGAGACTGCTTGGTTAAATTGCTACTCGGTTATTACTGCACCCATCGACAACCCGAACTGTTGCTTGTGTTGGGATTGAACGGGCCAATCGAAATTACGGCTTAAACGTCCGTTCAAAGCTGAAGTAGACGCAGGCAAGCAGCAGTTTTAAGTTGACTGCACAAAAATGCAAAACATGGTTGTGGTCAGAATGTACCTGGCACATTGTGTTTTTCCACTAAATTGCCCATGTGGTTTAATTGCCTTGTCTCGATCAAAACACCAATAATAAACCGCTCCAGACAGACCACACACACAAAACTGGGACTTCTCGGTCTGGTTAAGGCTAGAAACACGCATTTGAACTTGCCTACTAGAGTAAAGGCGTTAAATATCCTGGTGTATGTACAGGTCGTCCGGTCGCGTGCACATGTCATCCCATCTTACGCACAAGTCACTATTTCCACGAGTCAATTTTGTCGACACGCGTATAAAAAATATCCAGAGAATTTCGCAAGTTTGCTCAGCTGTTGTTGATGAACAATAGTCTCACTGATGGGACTGTAGGGTGCCAGTCTGGGTCGGTGCGTAGCGGAAGTGCCTCGCAGGGTTCTCCCAGGAAGATGGGTCCATTGTCTTCGGCCGCGTCTTGGGTAGGTTGTCCGTCATCGTTCTTCGTCTCATCGTCGGACTCTCCTTGGCTTAGGTCTATCATGTCGACGCTGTTTTCAGTCGCCGAGAACATCTAGACGGCTGCATTGGAGTGGTCTTCCTTCCCGTCGCACCGATGCCCTCTGGGGTTTGGCCGCCGTTCTCGCAGGCCTTCTTGCGACACTCGGACTGCCAGTACCTTTCTTCGCCACAGTAGTGGTAGGTGCCCTTGGCCGAGGAACGGTCGCTTCGTTCGGCTTGGCCACTTCGGGACGCGCCGCGACCTCGGCCACTTCCGCGACCACTGCTTCCTTTGGCGCCTCGGTCACCAGCCGCGAACAAGGCGTGGTCTTCCTTGGCTTGGCCGCGTGGTGTTTTGATGGAGCCGTTCCGGACGGCTGCCTTCCACTCGGCTTCAAGCGCGATCTTCGTCTTGGCGACGGTTTGCTTGCTGTCGGGAAGGTTCGATAAGCGATCGACGATTTGGTGGAACTCCCATGGCACCAAGGCAGTAGTTTGACCACTTGGTTCGAATCTGTTTCTGTGGCTCTCACGTCCGATAGGCGCTGGACGAGGATCTGGAATCGGTAGATGAAGTCCGGTAGAGTCTCTTGGCGCGGGTCCCACGACAGCTTGGCCTAATCCATCGCGACCTGAATCCGGTCGATCTTCGTCGTTGGTTTATGGTGGGCTACCAGTGCTTCGTAGGCGATGCGGACGCGCGTGTAGCCTCCGATGTGGCGGTACTGGCTGGGTTCCAACGTATCGATGAGGATCCCGAATGCCTTCTGGTCGTCGCTGCTCGCGTCCAAGGTAGCTGACGTTGGCGTGTGAGTCAGGTACTGATTCCCTTCATCATGAGCTTCCCGCGGAAGTAGATGTCCCATTCGCGGAAGTTGTGGTCATTGAGCTGGAGTGTGGGCGCAAATCTACCTACCCCTAACAAAACGTGGCCAACATACGACATCTTCAAACAACGCGTTCTAGAAGCCCATTCCAACTCACCTTTTCAACAACCACACAGCTATCTACGTTTCGACAACGCCGCCAAGTCCAATTTTGAAGTTGCAACAACACCCCAGCCAACGATGTATCAGACACCTCGCACCAACCACACTATATCCCCCAGCACCGTCCCGCTGCACCAATCCGTCTTTCCTCTGATGCCTCGCAACGCTGATCACGTTGCCGCCCGCCAAGCATCATGTACCGAACACACCGGGTCCTCCAACACAATCTCAGCAAATCAACAGGTCATCCATCATACGCCCCGCCACACATCCTTCGACACACGCAG
>NW_008580166.1:304723-305359 GCF_000520115.1 Aphanomyces invadans
TGTTTTCCCTAGGCACGCCTACGAGATTACAATCCGCAGCACTTCAAGATCTAAGCAAGGCTAGCACTCCCAGTGGATGCGGGTAAGATAGATTGATGTACTGTAAAGGTTGAGGGCAAGTTTGAAATTCAGCGATTGCACAACTGATAACTGTCAACATCAATTATCGTGTTTCCTTTGTCTTTTGATTTCCTTTTACAATTTCTTTTTTGGTGATGGAGCAAACGTTGGGTAGACGAGAAGTCAACCAATCCAGAAGTAGTGATCCATCGACCAATCACCGACTTTCAAGACGTTACTGAACGTTCGATCAATCACAGCCATCAAGGTGTCCCCATGTCAAACATTTAGCCACTGTGGTCCTCCACTCGCTGACTATCTTACCCGCATCCACTGGGAGTGCTAGCCTTGCTTAGATCTTGAAGTGCTGCGGATTGTAATCTCGTAGGCGTGCCTAGGGAAAACACGAATACAAACGGGCTCAATGGGACCACCATGCCATGCTATAATGAGCAAATGAGATCATCCACCCACCGACGCTGTCTTGCCTGAACTCCCTGGAATAGCAAGCGTCACTTAGGTGTTGACACCGGTTGTCGATTGAAAAGTGTTACTCCTGCGCACACGCAAAGACTT
>NW_008580166.1:318840-327529 GCF_000520115.1 Aphanomyces invadans
TGGCTGTGCAAAAAATGCACAACTTTACGCTCACACACACGCTCAGTGCCATCGAGGACACTGCGACGACGGACCTTGCGGCTGCCTATGACGTGCCCACCCTCGAGCGCGTCGAGCGTAAGGTGACCTTTTCTCGTGTCGGCGCGGGTCAAGTCTCCATCCAAGACACTGTCGAGATGAAACCCGGCGCTTCGGTGGATTTTGAATCGGTGTTCACACCGCTTGGGACGTGGACACCAACAGGGGCCGCCAGCGGCCTCGTCACGTCCAACACTGGCGTGACCGTTAACGTGTGCATCACCGCGTCGGCTCTATTTACGATCGACGCTAGAGTGCTCACAAGCTACAACGTGACATGGACTCGGGTCGGAGTCAAAGTCGTGTCGACCAAGCGGTCCGAGAAGGTTAAGATCACGGTACTTCCAGGGTCGACGGCTTGTCCATAGAGAACGATCGAGCTTGAACGAGGGACGGAGTCCGGATTGAAAAGAAGGAACTATTCAATTCATGGCATGTGGGGGGCATTTCTAGCATGGTGCCACTAATGGATTCGTCTTGCACTGGCAGCAGCACGAGTTGTTCAATGGGAAATAGTACGTAGCCGTCTTCGCAGTTGCATCGATGCTGCGTTTTCGTCCAGCATGTGGGTGACAAATACGCTTCTAGAACCAACGTCGATTGGAACGAGTAGACTGGCCAGCTCACTGTGAACGATTCGCCCGCAGGGTCGGGAGGTTGGCAGCAATGTAGCTGAAGTCACGAGGTCGTCTGCACAGTACGAGCTCAAATGAACCGGATCACTCGCGCCCGTCGCCAAGCCACATCCTTGACAAAGGAAGAGGTTCATCCGTGCGGAAAGAAGTGTCGGCATGTATGTCCGTTGAACGCCGTCCGCGCTGGAACCATCAAGTACGGGCTATCGTCGCCGCCGTTCTGTTGCACCGAACTAAGACATGCACAGGTTGTAGCACTGGACATGGTCCACGTCGTCATGTCCGCGACGCCGCATGCGACTTATGGGATTCGTGGGAAGACGTGGCGACCGCACAGGATAAACACATCCCATCCGCAAATACCGTCCTATTCCTCCAGAGCGGCGTCGTTTAGACGGAGCCAATGTATCGACCCGCTTGACGTTGTTGGACTCGGCGCGACACTTTTTCCCGACCAGATCGAGACAAGTTCCACTCGTTCGACGATAGGGCCAGGGTTGCCTCGTTTCATGTGCCGCCGTCCATCGATTGGTCAGGCTCGTCACATGGGCCACTCGTCCCAGCATCCAGGTGCTGGAAACAGGACCGGGCCATATCCGCGGGGCGGTCGGAAACCGGCTCATGCTGCCGTCGCGACGACAGGACGCCAACGACGCGAGCGTGGGGTGGTGCCCAGTGCACCGTGTTGGATTCCCGACCGTCGCGTACCCCATGGATCGACGCAACTCGTGCGCTCGGAGCGCAACATGCCACACTCGTGGGCAACTTCCCGTGCGTGTATCTTTGGCCGTCTCAGACCAGCCCGTATCTGGGTGGGCAAAAAACCCGCCGTGGCTGCACGTCGGCCTGTGGGTGGTGTTTCAATGGGGCAAATGCATTTTTACGACAGGACGTATACAAACGCCAAGGTATTTTTTTTTATCCCAACAAGTGAAACCCATAAAGTCGGTACCGTCACGCCATCCAGATGGTATCCATGGATGCTCCATCAAGACGACGGCTGTTACCGCCGCCGCCGCAGGTGTTGGCAACCAAAAGTGCCGTCTTTATCCTACACAGGAGGACGGCGCGTGATCGTTGTCACTTCTCAATTGCCGTTGTGCAGGCTACACCATGAGCAAGAACACGGAAAAGTCGCTGCTCCTCAAGCCGACGGACGTGACCCCGATCCGTCAAGAGCTTCGCGAGCTCGCGTCGATGGCTGTTCAATTGTCGCTCCGTCAAATGGTCCGCCAGGTTATGACGATCACCGACGCTGCGTTCCAAGGCCACATCGGGACCAAGCAGTTGGCCGGTGTCGCATTGGCCGGCATGTGGATGGGTGTCCCGTCTGCCTTTATTCAGTTTGCCATCGGGGCCATCTCGACGCTGTGTTCGCAGGCGTATGGCGCCGGCAACAACCAACTTGTCGGCGTGTGGCTCCAGACTGCAATCGTGTTTGCCGTCGCGGGCGCGATCCCCGTGATGATCTGGTACATGTTTGTCGGCGACATGATTGCGTTCACGATGGACGACGCGGAAACAGTCGAGTACGGGAGCCAATTCGCGCGTGTGATGGCGCTGGGCCTCATCCCACAATATACCTACGGCGCGCTAACAACGTACTTTGCCACGCAAGGCGTGATCATGCCCGCGACGCTGTGCAGTTGCTTCACGATGGTCCTCAACATCGTGTTCAACCAAGTGTTTATCTACGGCGCGTACGGATGGGGCGGCTTCGGCTTCATCGGGTCACCGTTGGCCACCGTTGCCAGTACGTTCGTGCAGCTGGTGCTCTTTGTCCTGTACACGGTCGTGATTAAGGGCTACCACAAGAACTACTGGGGAGGCTGGACATGGGACTGTATCAAGAAGGAGCGCGTCCAAATCTTCCTTGCTCTCGCGATTCCCATGGGCGCGTCGTCGGTTGTCGACTGGGCGTCGGCGTCCGTCGCGGGTGCGTTTTCCGGCTACCTCGGCCCCAACATTGCTGCTTCGAATGCTGTCATGAACGGTCTCTTTGGCGTTGTCAACTCGTGCGTGAGTGGATTCTCCGGTGCGACGCAGATCCGCATGTCGCGTTACCTCGGCAAGGGGAGCGCGGAAAGCGCCAAGCGCGTGTTGTACATGGGCGTGTCCATCGTCATGGGGTGCTCGGTCGCCCTCCTCTTTGTTGTGTTCCCGTTCCGTCGCACGCTGTTTGGGATCTGGAGTAGCGACCCGGTCATTGTCGAAATGTGCTCGGACACGATTGTCGTGTTTGTTGTGTGTATCTTGGTCGCGTTTATGCGCTTCCTTCTCACGGCGTGCATGAACGCGCTGTCCAAGGCCGACTTGAACCTCCTCGCCAACAACATTGCGTCGTGGTGTGTATATGTCCCCCTCAGCTACGTCTTGCCGATCACGCTCAAGTGGGGCCTCGACGGGTTCTGGATTGCCGACACCCTCGGGGAATTTATCAAGGCCGTGATTCTCATCTGGGGCGTCTTCCGAGTCGACTGGAACGTGGCTGCCAAGGAAGCGCAGAATGCCGCCGAAGCTGGTGACGTCGAAGCCGACGAAGAGCAGGAACTGAACCAAATGAAGAACGAAGCGCTCATCACCCCCACGGGCCTCAAGAGTCCTGCCAGCACCCTTGGCATGACTCCCGGTCGCACCCCCACCGCGATCCGTCGCTCGCTCAACGCCACCCCCAAGACCAAGCGAACCGCAAGCTTGCATGTGTGAACGTCGAATGAAACGACGTTGAAATTGTCAAAGAGTTTGTTGAGTACTACATCATATCTACCACCAGACAAAGCAGTGCCTTGCCGGGTGAGGATAAAACAAACATCTAATTCCACGATCGTCGCGAAGTGTACATCGTGAGCAAGTGAAGCCAATACTGTTTTGTGAATGGTGCTGGTGAGTGCACACGAAGGATTTGATTGACCTGACGAAGCAGGGTGTCGACGAGGAAGTTGGAATAGGCCAACACGCCACAACCACCTCATGATCCGCTCAGAGCACCTTGCACATAGCCTAAGCAAAGGATGTGCGCCATCCGTTTGAGATTCAATTCGAGCCGCACATCCAAGCGATGCAAGATTGCAGCACATCAACCAAGCACCGCAACAACGGCTGGACACGCAATACCAGCCATGACACCGATACAGGCAGCAACGCAAACAGCTCAGACAAGCCTCGCGTGCTCACTGGGAGCGTGACCATCGAGGATGCGGCTTGCTTCATATGGCAGAGAGTGGGCAATGGTGAACACATTATTTCCATCTTCTCCCACTCGAAATTCAGAGACGTCCTACAGAACTGCGTCTGGCAGAATAAAATACATTTCTCGAAATAAAATTACTTCGACGTATGAAGCAATTTGAATTATATTATTTACTCTTCCAACCCAGTAGTACTGTAGTACAATATTGCATGCAGAGCCCAACACTCCCAACCGATGCACTTACAATCACATCGACAATACCAACATTCTACGATGAGATAGTACTCCGGAGTATTCTATTTTCCAAAAGTAACAAGTATTTAATCCAGAAAGAACAATTTTTTCATTTTTCTACTATCCGGATACGAATACGACTCTTATCCGTATAAAACACACTCTCCCACAGGAACACACACGGTTCAGCAGAGCCGTCCCATTCGAGGAAACCTTCCCCTCCGCTAAAGCAGCGCCGTGATGGCGTCCATGACTGTGTCTCCGCACTCTACACGAGAGTCCTTGAAGCGAACGCGCATGGTGGCGTCTCCCATCGACTCGGGGTTCCCTGTAATTAACGAGGATGCGTCGGCGCGGCTCATCAAACGGCGCTGCATTCCACAGGACGTCCCCTGTGAGGACGACTTGCCCAAGTACACGCAGCGGCAATTCGAATACATCGAACAAGTGAAAATCTCGGACTTGAACCGACTAAGGTAAGCCATCTTGAGTTGGATAGATAGTTCGGTGTAATGTGTTGAATCCTCACGCCCTCGACATGTAGAACGGAGTGTGAACAGATTCTCCTGCGTAAAGACAAAGAGATGCAAGAGATGCGCATCGCGCTTGATCGACTCCGCGAAACATGCATGGGGCAAGCGAAGGAGTTTGAGAAAATTCAAGCGGAGAACAAGATTCTGCGGCGCGCTGTGACCATCCAAAACCAACAGAAGGAGGAAGCGACACAAGAGAATGCAGCGTTGAAGCAACTTGCTGTTCAAGCGGCGGATCACATCAAACGACTCGAACAGACCAACTACGCTCTACGCGTTCATCTGCACACCAGCAGCAATGATCATGGCACGTCCAGCCACTTCTCACCGGACGTGTACTAAACTGTTTGATTGCCCGCTGGTCCCATCATATTTGCGCCATCTCCACTACTTATGTATTTCGCCCTAGCTCCATTCTCTCTTTAACTATAACTCGCTCAATATTAACGAGATATGTCTTTATCGGCGGCGATGACAAAAAATGCTAGAATGGGGACGAAGTGCGCTCAAAAGCTGCTGCAGCAGTACGAACTGCTGGGCTTGCTCTGTATGGTCGCGGCATTCGCTGCCGTGGCGCGGAATACATCTTTCCGCGGCTCAGCCTTTTTCTCAAAAATGTCGCGATGCTGCAACACCGCTGCCACGAGCGCCTTGTTGGCCTCGTCGATGTTCTTGTTGTCCTTTGCAGAAGTGTCGAACCAACCTGCAAAGCCATGGGTTGCGCAAAAATCGTTCATGAACTCGTGGTCAATGTCACCCGCCAAGTCGGCCTAGACCAGTACTGATTTCGATGCTGCCAAAGTGGATGACGGATGTACCTTGTTTCCACAGAGAACCACAGGCAATGGTTTGCGGTTAGGTAGTTCGACTTTAGTATCGATTTCTTTCTTCCACTGCGGAGGACGACATGAGATCACCGCCCTGGAATGTTCATGTTCATGCCATCGTACCTTTAACACACTCTCAAACGTATCCTGGCGCGACAGATCGTAGACGACGAGGGCACCGAGGGCATCTTTGTAGTACACACGATTGAGTGCCCGAAAGTGTTCTTGCCCCGCAATATCCCACAACTGGAGGCGCAGCGTTGTGTTTTGCACCGTCACGGGCTTAAGGGCAAAGTCGACGCCGATGGTGGTCTTGTGGTGCTCCGAGAATACGTTGTGGACATACCTCTTGATGATGCTCGTTTTTCCAGTCGCAGCATCCCCCAACACCAGTACTTTGACTACAGCATCCTGTGCTGCCTCGACACGACCGCCGTTGGCGGTGGCTGGTGCGCTCATTTGTTCGAATTCCTCCCAAGCTCCAATTCCCTTCGGATCGCTTTTCCTTCTCGTTCGTTATCCGGACAACTGGCGACAGGTCATCTATGAGAACGTTGGTTTCACACTATTTCGTAGCGGATTACACACACTATTTTCCACATTTTGACTAGTACTACAGTAATGCGAGCACCACTCAAGCAATACTACTACTAGTACGAGGCATCAATATCCTAATCGATTTGGAATTGATTCGTCAGTACATTGAGCCCAATGAATGTACTAGTACTAATTGCGAAGTACTACAGTAGACTGGGGTGGTAATACAAGAACGCAAGGGCGTACCTACATACAGTACACTCAAACGCCAAGCACCCGTTTGAATTAACTCCGATTCTCGTCGTCTTCGTCTTCTGCGACGACCCGCACGTCAGCCACAACATGCACTTCGAACCAACTCGCCCACTGCTTCATCAGGACTTCCAAGTCATGCTTCCGTTTCTTGCCATTCACAACTAGCTGGATTCGCAAACGATGAATCACTTGGTTCCCTGGCACGGTCACGACCGACGCGTTGGTTTCGTTTGGTCGCAATGCACACAGCATCACCGAGTCTCCAACGTCGTTCTCGTACCAGACTTGCACGGACGAGAACGGGAGACTCTCCTCGTCGACTTCGACGGGGTACCCGCTGACGTGGTGGGGGGTCTTGACCACCAGCGACATCGCGTTCACGTTGAGCTCGACATTGCGAGCGACTTCAAACTGTGCTGTTTGCTGGTCGCGCAAAACAGTAGTCCAGATTTGGGCGGCGTCAACCGTCTCGACCCAAGCAGGAAGGGGATCGACGAACGGCCGCTTCGTGCACTTGAATCGGTGGCTCGACACGGCGACACCTCGGGCGTGCTGGTATAGCTCGTCGTCCGTGAGCAAGCACGCCGTCAAGCTCTGACTCAACTTGGCGTCGTTCAGGTTTGTTCCGATCAGCACGATTTCTTGCTTTCGGTCGCCGAAAGGTTCCTCAAAGTCGCTCTTGATCTGTTCCTTTTCGTCGTCGTTGGTCACGTCCCAGTCCTCTTCTGGGACCACACACCACCACGGTTGAATGGGCGCGATCGACAGCAGACGGCCGTGGTGGTTCCATTCAGCCATCGTGTCGTCGCGCCCGGCAATCCAGCAAAACCCCTTGGACCGCAAGATTTCCCCCTCGTCAAGCTTCTCGGTTGCGGCGGACGGTGCGTCGCTCATGTGGTCGAAGTGGCCATTTGACTTGAACCGGAACCGACGCGCCGCCCACTTGTGCAAGCGCTCGGGGTGAAATGGCCGCCGCGCGCGAAACACATATGACCCGATGCCGTATTCGTCCTTCTCGCTCATCCCAGTGCCTTGTCTCAGCGACTCCATCCACCCTGCCGAGTTTTTCGCTTGTTCTAAGTCAAACCGCTTCGTGTGGACGACGTCCTCGAGATCGATAACGCAATGAGTGGTTTCCACAACCTTTGCCGTCGGGTTGAGGGTCCGAACGAGTCGTAGGACGGCGGCGCGATCGGTCGCGGATTGCACAAGGTCCATCTTGTTCACAATAATAACGTTGGCAAACTCAACTTGGTCGATGAGCAGCTGACTGATCGGCTTGGCGCCCTCCGCTTGATCGTCCGTGGCTTCTGTGGGGAAGGCTTGATCGAAACGGCTCGTGGATTGTAGCATCGTGGGAAACTCCACCGCATCGAGCACAGTCACGCAAGTGTCGAGGACGGCCAAGTCCCACAGCATGTCGGTTCCTTCCCCGGCCAACTCGGCGGTCGCCGGATCAAACGTGAAGCTCTCGGCAACTTGAAGCGGCTCGGCAATGCCCGTCGATTCAATCACGAGGTAATCGAACGCGTGCAAGCGTTGCAACTTGGCGATTTCGCGGACGAGGTCCCCCCGCAAGGTGCAACAGATGCACCCGTTTTGCATCGACACAACTTCTTGCTTGGTCTGGACGAGGCCAGCGCCATTGTGGATGAATTTGGCGTCGATGTTAAGTTCCGCCATGTCGTTCACGATCACGGCAATGCGCAACTTGTGCGCGTTGGACTGTAAAATATGCTTGAGAAGCGTCGTCTTGCCAGCGCCGAGGAAACCAGATAGCAAGGTGACGGGAAGCCGCTTCACAGTGGCCTTGTCCTTGTTGACAGCGGCCCCCTTACTCTTGGAGTGTGTGCGGGCACCATGACGCTGCTCGTGCTCGCTAGTTGTGTGCTTGTGGGTGTTCAATGGAGCCATCGTTCAAATTTGAAAATGCACGCTGCAATCTTGCGGCCACGGTCGGCCCGACTCCGACGGCGGATGTGGCGACTACGTTCACTTGCTGTCATGATTGGCACAGCGCACCTTTGTCGGCTAAATCCTGCCAATAGGTACCTTGGCTCCCGTCGGATTTCTCCGACGGCGGTCCATGACGTGGACAACTGTCAACGAAAGGTGCGAAAGCTACACTCGGAAGGTTGCATTACCGAGAGTGCTTGCTAAAGCGGGGGGAGTCGTGGCTTGGGGGGGGCACCTCTCATGCATCATAGATGGTATTGTGATGTTAAAGTTATCGTCAGGAGCATTCCATCGTGCTGCCGGGGCACAAGTGAAATTTGGATGAACGACAAGCACCACGGAGGTATCCGACGGCGAAACTGAATGGCGCGCAGTGATTGGCTTAGCTGATATGGTCAAAGGGCGCTGACCAATCGAAATGCATAAACCTTTCGACCGATTCAA
>NW_008580166.1:328195-384687 GCF_000520115.1 Aphanomyces invadans
GAAGCATTCAAGAGATCAATACCAAGGCGTGAGAATGTGCATAGGTTGAGGGTTTAGTCTCTTTTACAACGTGCCCCAGAATACGTACGCAACCAGCGGGGCGGCGTGTTCTACTTAAGCTTCAAAATCCCTCCACGAAGCAGTTCGCGCATGCTCCAGCCTTCACCAAATGGCAGCCCGGTGTCTGCACGCCAGCTCCAGAAAGCCCATCCGCCCTTGGCCTTGGACACGGCGGCTAGGTACGTCGAGGCGTACAGCTTGCCTTGATTTTGGTCTTGAAATTCAGCTTTCGCCGAGTCGGGGTGGCCCAAACTCCACTCGCCAATGAAGAGTGGGTTGCCCGTCCACTGTGAAATATCGCGGGCTATGGTGTCGGTGCCTCGAGCGATCAATTCCGACAGGGGCTGGCCTACTCCATTCCGTCACCGCGCCGTTCCAAGAAATGTCCACGCTACCTTCGTGACCCCACTTGAGGTACTTGTGCCAGTCGTGCCAAATGTTCTTTTGGCGCAAAAACGTCGGCCACCCCGCGGCAGTCGGCGACTGTTCCGTCAACAACGGAGCGACCACCAGGACGCAGTCGTTTCCCGTTTGCCGGATGCGCGAGACTGCCGTCGTGTAGTACGCTTGCAACTTTGCAGTGTCGACGCCAGAGTTGGTGGCAGGATTGCCTTCTGGTTCGTTCAGTAGACTCAGTCCCAAGAACGCTTCGTCTTGGCTGTATCGTGCGGCGAGGAACTCAGCCACC
Source organism: Aphanomyces invadans (assembly GCF_000520115.1). Lineage (NCBI taxonomy): Eukaryota > Oomycota > Saprolegniomycetes > Saprolegniales > Verrucalvaceae > Aphanomyces > Aphanomyces invadans. Next base: position 328,944 of record NW_008580166.1, read on the forward strand.
TACCACCACCCACCATTGCGTCCGTCCGCTTCCCAACGAAAACGCAACCAACCTTTAACGTGCGCGCAATGTTGCCTTCGTCGCGGGACCAGTTGGCAACATTTGAAGTTGGCGCAGAGCTGTGGTCCCTGCCATTTTGAGACCCTGGTGCGGCGTGAATATCCACAAGCACCGCTACATTAGATCGAACTGCCCAGTCCTTGATTAGCATGTCCAAGTACGCGAGGCCACCTGGCGAGTAATGCTTCCAGGCGTCGTTCTACAACGGGGAAGTCAAGAGTGGTTTGCCCAAGACCAGGGGGGATTATCGTACGGTCGAGTCGGGCATAATCCACCATCCGACAGGGACGCGCACCATGTTCATTCCCGAAGCCCCAATTTCAGCAATGTCCGCGGCGGTGATGAACGTGTCGCGGTGCAACTTGAAGCGCGGATCTGCCTTCTCGCGGCCCAAGAACGCCATGGTTTGGTGCTCACCACCCACAGCGATCGCATCCGGGACACCAGCCCACACTGGCGACTGCTTTGACATCCACGACTCCATGACTAGCCAGCTCCCGAGGTTGACGCCATGGGCAGGCACGGCTCCGCTTCGAATCGCCGCTTGCACGTGCTCTGCAGTCGCAGGCATCATTGTCGCAATAAAGAGAGTCGCGGTAAACAAGAGGCACAACATGACACTGGCCTGGGATATTCCACAATGAACCAAAGCACAATGCGATGGAGGGATGGCCTGGCTGCGTTGGACTATCTCCCCTGCTTCCCCATCAAAGGTGACCCGGACGTTATGCAGAATTCGAGCGCGAAAAGCAAAGTTGTCTCACGAATGTGGACGCCGGCATGACTTCAAGTATTTTGAAAGGCTTGGACTAGAGGAAGTATGCTGGCCCTGCCATCGTTTCATTGCCTGGCAACGAACAGCTCAAGAGTCCTCGCACGACGTATTGGGACCACGCACATGAAACCACTTGGCGAGAAGTGTAGGTGGATGACCGTTCCTACTCCGAACGTGCTCATCATCTCCATTTCCACGTGGCACAGTAGCGAGATGTTGAACGAGTTGCGAGTTTTCACGCGCACTCACATTTCCATACTGGTACAGCCAGCACCTTACAGGCTACGTGTACTCGAGGAACTCGTGGCTGCATGCGTGTTCGCCTCCCGTGCGGACACTGCCCCATATGAGGCTCCCTCGTTACTTCTCCTGTTCACATCCGATGCACGTTGTTTGAATCCCAAGACTTTCCAGGTGAATATCCGCAAGTGCAGACCCGAGTTGCGAAAACAGGACCCGTTGCATTGGTCGTCTCACGATAGTTTATTACATTCCATGGGGGCGAGCGCTACTGCGGCGCCACAACGTAATGGTCGTGGTTTGACACGGACGACGGGGCTTCCTTGACCATCATGCCGCGGGCAACGCCCTTTTCCTGCGTTTGCTGGCACGCAAAGTTGTTAAAGATCTGCTCCAGCGTCGTTTGCGCGACTGTGTACTCCTCCACGTGGAGCTCGCCGCGGCACCCCTCGATCAATGAAAAGACCGAGCTCAGCTTTAAGGTATGGCCGACGAGCTTGAACCGGCTTTGGTCGTTTTGTCGCTCGAGCAGCTGAGCTTTCCCGCCATGAACCGTCCCGAACGACGACTTCACGTGCGACGAAAACGCATCGAACCGGTCCTCACTCAGCCACCACGTGCAGAAGTCTTTGATCGGTATCGCTTGGTGGTGCCGATCAAGGGAATCGGCTAGCACGTACCCCGTCGGATGATTCCCGTCGATGCAAGCCGCACGGTCGCTCTTGCCCAAACGAGTGCACGTTACACCAAGCGTCTCCCTCGTGACTTGATGGACCCCGTTCATTTGGGTACTGACCATGGCGGCCACGTCGTCCGCCTTGACGGGCGCGAGCTTGACATGCAGCATCAATCCATCGCCGAAGCGGTGTTTCAAATGCTGGATGCTTCCCACGCAGCGAAGACGGCCACCGACCATGATTCCGACGCGAGTGCACAGCGCTTCGCATTCTTCCATGCTGTGCGTTGTGAGGAGAATCGTGGATTCTTTGCTGCGGGTCGAAATGTCCGCAATGACATCCCACATGAATCGGCGGGACACCGGGTCCATCCCTGTCGACGGCTCGTCCAAGAAGATGATCGGAGGCGACCCGATCATGGCAATTGCAACCGACAGCTTGCGCTTGTTCCCACCGCTCAACGTCCCCGCTAGCTTGTGCTCAAAGTCGTTCAAGTTCATTTGGTCCATCTTGTCTTTCACGGTGTCGTGGATGTGTGAGGCTGGCACGCCTTTGATGGACGCAAAGAGTTCCAAGTGCTCGCGAACGGTGAGTAGGTCAATGAGTGCGTCGAACTGGGGGCAATACCCAATCAATCGCCTCACTTCCAGCTGATGTGTCAGGATGTCGAACCCCCCAAGAAGCGCTTGGCCTTTGGACGGCAACACGTCGCCTGTCAGGATCTTCATCGTGGACGTCTTCCCAGCGCCGTTGATGCCCAAGTACCCAAAGCATTCGCCTTTCGGCAGCGCCAGCGACATTTGGACGATCCCGACCTTTCCTCCCTTGTACACCTTGCGTAGGTTTTTCATAACAACAGCGTCCTTGTCGGCGGCGCCGCTCGCAATCCGCGATTCTTCCGCGACAACGTCTTCGTCCACGTCGTACGGCGCATCCACGACCGTCGGATCTTTCATCACGGCCGCCTTGATGCTTGGGAAGCTCAGGGCGTAGTCGATGCCAATCGCCAGCAGCGGAAACACGACAGCTTCGACCGCCAAGTACGTCACTTCCCACCCGACGACTTTGGTGTCGAATGCGGTCAAGCCTGGAACGTATCCGTCGCGGGAGAATGTGGCGCGAATCGTAAAGATCGCGAGCGAATTGAGTCCGTTGCCGACGTTAAACAGCGGCGAGAGGCGCCAAATAAACTTGAGCGACTTGTTGAGCTCTTGCGTGCTCTGGACAATGTCGAGCACGATCGAGACGGTCATGAGGACAACGCCCAAGATCATGTTGATCATAATGATCATGGTTTGCGACCCCGACGCGTCTGTGAAGAGGTAGCTCAGGCAGTAACAGAGCGAGATGAGGGCAAATCCAAGCAGCACGAGGAGAGCGACGATCCCGGCAAACGGTGTGCCGGCACACGTCGGGCACGCGTTGCCCGTGAACGGCGTGATGTCAAACAGGTAAATCGTGATAAGAGCAAACACGCACGGAACTGAGAACACGAGCATGTCCCATGCAAAGTTGGCGAGCCAGAAAGCCGGCAAACTCACGCCGGACACGAGCTGCTGGTGCTTGGAGTTGTGCGTCGGGTGCTTTTCGCTCACGAGGTACGGCACAATCGAGGCGGAGAAAAAACAAAACGCGAGGACGACGCATATCGACGTTGCAAACGAAATGAACGTCGTAAACAGCGTCTTGGTCATGGCCGTGAGTGGCAAGGGATGCGTGTGCACGACCAGCGTTGCCGACGGTGTCTTGGTTATCATTTGATACACCGCTTGGTCCATGACCGCCTTGTAGTTGGCGGCAGCATGCGGCGACGACGTGTTGACTGCAATCGCGTAGCCGACTTCGCCCGTCGCGCGCGAGCCGTGCACGACGTACGCGCCAAACTGTCCTACCGTCGACTGCTCGAACCCTCGAGCCCACAATTGCTCTCCTGTTTTCAAGCAGATCCCAGTCGTGCCACTCGGGTCGATGGGAGGGTTGTTGTACGTAACCTGGAACACCGTCGGCGTCGGTGACGAGTATTCGTCCCGCGGAAGCAGCGACACTTGGCCAGACGTGAACGCTGCCGAGAGCTCGGTACACCACGCGTTGTCGTCGGCCGTGCAATAAACAGGAACCGGCGTCTGTTGATTCAGCGTGTAGTTGCCAAGACCGAGGCGGAGCGGCGCGTCGTTCTTTGTGAGTGCGCTAAATTTAAGGATCGAGATCCCAAGCACAATGAACGCAATGGGGAGAAGCGCTCCAAACAGGACAATCTTGCGGTCGCGTCGAGCCGTGCGCAGGCGCTTCTTGAAGAGCGCGACAAAGTGGATAAAGAACATGGCCAGGCGGGACACGCGCGGCGCGTTGGCATCAATCTTGTAGCCGGTCGAGGGCTTCTTGGCCGGTTTGGTCGTCTGCAGCGTGTGCTGGTGGTGCTCGTCGCCGACTTCGGCCACCTTGATGAACACTTCCTCGAGCGTCGTCACGGAAATGCCGTACGACAACACGCCAAACCGTGCCAAGTTGGCATCCAATTCGACAAACATGGGCGCAAACAAGGGCGAGCCATCGAGCGGCAGCTGAAACGCGATCTCCGTGCCAACGTTGCTCAGGACTTTGGCGGCCGCGACATGCGAACGCACAAACGCCATCAACGCATCCGTGTCGCAGTTGTCGGTTTTGACCAGCGAAAAGTTGTACCCGGCGCCGTACCGGTTCTTCAAGAAGAGGGACGACCCGCAGCACCGGAGCTCCCCCTCCGCCATGATTGCAATGCGGTCGCCCAAAATGTCGGCTTCGTCCATGAAGTGCGTCGTCAGCACCACAATGCGGTTGTACCGGTTGTTCAAGATGATTTCCCAACTGCTACGACGACTGTACGGGTCCATCCCGGACGTCGGCTCGTCCAGAAACACAATCTTGCTGTCGCCGAGCAGCGCAATCGCCAAACTCAACTTGCGCTTCATCCCGCCCGACAACTCGCACGACTTGACATGACGCTTTTCAGTGAGACCGACCTCGGCGATCTTTGCGTCGACTTCGGTCGCGAGCGCTGCCCCCCGGAACCCCTTGATACGGCCAAAGAACACCAAGTGCTCCCATACGCTGAGCTCCGCGTACAGCACGTCGTGTTGCGGGCACATGCCGAGAGAATGCCGGATTTCGGCCAAGTTGTGTTTCAACGAGAGCCCGTGGATCGTGGCATCGCCGGTCGTCGCGGGAAGCATTCCAGTCAACATGGAAATCAGCGTCGTCTTGCCGGCGCCGTTGTGGCCGAGCAAACACGTGATTTGATTCTTGTACATGGTCAAGTTCATGCCCTTCACCGACACTTTGATCCCGCCTGGCACGGCAAATTCTTTGCGCAAATTTTTGATTTGAAGCGCGTCGCCCGTGACCTCTTGCTGGCGCAGGTCGGGCCCCACGACCTCGATCGTGTCGTTGGCATGGCCTTCGAGGGCGCCGACGTCGTCTCGGACGTGCTCCTTGTCCTGGACTCGGACCGCGCCTGTTCTCAGCACCTTGCGCCAATACTGCATGCTCACGGGGAAGTACCAAGGCTCCGGCACGCCGTAGTCCTTTGGCACGACGCGCTCCAGGTACAGCCCGAGCACCGTGTACAACACAATGTCAAACGCCATGAACGCCAGCGCGGTCGAAAACCGAAAGTTCGCGTACGGCTCGTGCACGTTGGCGAACGTGATCCCGAGCGACCCAGCTTCTGCCTTGGCCATTGTTTGGACCCCAAACGACATGGCGACGGGAGCAAAGATGCACGCAACGTTCTTGGACCGTTCCGCCGACGTGTCGGTAAAGCCCGACGTGATCAAGTACATGACAAAGAAGACGACGATCCCCATGTACGTGCCGAGGCGGGACTTGGAGAATATCGAGCTGACGAGGAACCCGTACGCGAGGACGCTCCACCCAAAGAGCAAAAAGAACAAAAAGACCAGGAGCGGCGAGCAGTTTGGGAACAACTTGGAGCGACTCGCCATCATCTGGAGCACCGCCGACACGACAAAGATCGCGCCGTACGTGATGTACCACGACCAAATGATCGAGTTGTCGAGAACGCCGAGGATCTTCAAGAGTTCGCGGCTCTTGTTTTCCTTCTCCGTGATCAGCGCCACGAGCACCGACGAGATCGAAAACAGGTACGAAATGATAAACACGATCGAGAAAAACGACTCGACTTGCGCGTAAAACGGCGACGACACGTACCCGGCGATCGGAAACGGAAACACGCTTTGGCCATGGTACGACTGCGGCGCCTGACGCAGCGGCGCGACCAGCGCCTCCTTGGCCGCCGCCGGTAAATTCGCCAAGTTGATGCGGGGAACGCCCGGCAATTTGTTGAAAAATGCCACGACGATCTGCAGCACGTAGTCGTCCTGCACTTGTTTCAACAGGCGCGAGTCCAGCGACGACGTCGACGCCGCTGTTGCCTGTGTCTGCGTGCAGTTGCCGGTCGTGGTGGACCCATCCCAGTCGGGGACGCACGCTGCAAATCGCGTAACAAGCGTCTGGAGCGTGAGGAACCCCGTCGTGGTGTACTTTTGATACATGGTGATGTCGATGCTGCGCTGGAGCAGGTTTGTTCCTTTGACGTCCGTGCGAGGAACGTCGCCGGGAATGCCGCCGCGGCCAAGGGTCGAGTTGAGGCGCAGCGAGTACTCGATGGACTGGACTGTGCCCAATTGATCCTTGGCTGGGAACTTGTGGAAGACGATGGCGGCATGGACGACAGGATGGTCCAGGTCTTTGCCGTACCCGCTGCTTTGGACGTATGCTTCGAGGGCACCCTCGTCTGCAAAGAACATGGTCGAGTCGACAAACGACGGAATCGTCGGCGTGGTCAAGAACGATCGAGGCGTGAGCTCGATCCGCGGGAACCACAGACCCATCGTTTTCGCAAAGTAGTCGCGCGTGAATGGGGTGTCCGGCACGATCGCGAGCTTGTACGGAACGACCTTTCCGCGGCATTCCTTGGGTACTGTTGTTGGCGACGCCGGGTCCGTCGACACCTTGCCTTCGAGGACGACGCGCGCGCACTGAAACGAATCGGCTTGGTTCAACTCGCTCATGAGCTTGCCGTTTTGGAACGCCGTGAGCGCCATGTTGACCAAGTACCCCGACATGGTCGTTTCCGTGGCAAAGTACGTAGAAAAGTTGAGTTTCGTGCCCGAAATGTTGACCGGGATGGTCTCAAACAAGCTGTGCGACGTGCCCGTGTTGTTGTCGGTCGGAAGCGTCTGCGTGTCGCTCCATCCCGGTGGGACCTTGACGTCATCCGTGAGCATCTTCAACCCACCAAGCAAGATGATGAACAGGACTGGCACGATCATCTCGAGCGCCCACTTGATCGGGTGCTTCTTCTTGAGCAGGAAATTCTTCCATAGCAGCGTTTGGATGTGGCTCTGTGGCAACTGCGGCGCCGCCTCCAATCCACGCTCCCCCGGCATCTTGGACAGTGATGCGCGAGGGAGCAGCGGGCTATTCTGGGAATCGAAGGCATCTGAAGGCGTAACGCCGGCTGCAAAGCACTCCATTAGCTTTCCCGACCTATTTCAGTCGGTGTCGAACCCGTTCGACGGCGAAACCCTACCTGCGACGTGCTCAAGCACACCGACTGAGTGCCGTTTCGATGTCAAGAAGTTTGATTGGATAAATATCCAACTTTGAACCAATCAGACAAAATTTGTAATCATTTTACCACGTTTTGATTGGTTGATCATTTGCCAGCACAACAACCGCGGGTCATCGCGCTTACGACAAATGCAGGACACATCCCAATGGACGGATGGACACTACGCCCGTACGTACTTGGCTGCACATGGCTCCGAGTGACGACAGGGCAAACGAACTCGAAAACGAGGCCGTCGTGCCGACATGTGCGGAAACAGTCGTTTCCACGATGCAGCGATCGTAAAAATAGGCAGCATCGCTCACCATAGATTCCAACCACGAGGGGGTGAACCGAATCAACAATCCACCACCAGTTCATAATCACGGAGACTTCAACCTGGCCGCCTCCACGGCATGCAATACGCACCACTACTTCCCTGTCACTGTCGGCCTGTCGTTGGCATGTATCGCGCGACACGTATTCGTTTTGCTCCGCTTCTGGAATCGCGTCGCTCCTAAATTGAGTGCCTTCCCCACAGCTGAAGCAAATTGTGCCGTCGACGTCCGCCTTGAACCATCCCTCGATCTTGGGGGGGCACGTTGTAAGCAGCCAATGAGAATCGGTCCCTTTCGAATTTGATAAGTCGTTTCATTAATTGTCAAGGGATTCCCGTCTGCTTGGGCTGGTGACGTGCTCGACGCGCATCACGGCGGCAGAATCCCTTGCGATGCTTCAGGGCGTTGTCATTCGAGTCCTCGTCATGGCAGTCTCAAACAACTGGGTATGGGAGCAACCTCCTCTCCCAGTGCCGTTTCCGCATGAGTACATTGTTGATGTGCCTACGGCGTACGTCCGTGGTGCCGCCGTTGAGTTCTATCCCGTTGTCATGATGCACGGCATGAACGACGCCGGCCACACCGGTCACATGGAGCGCATGCGCCTTGTTGTGTCCGACACACTCGATGGGGCGTACGTTACGTCGGTCCAAATTGGTCGCAACGTGCGTGAGGATGAGTACAACAGCGTCCACTTGACCATGGACGAACAAGTGTCTCGGTAGGTCCACCTCTATTCTACCGTTCCAAGCGCCATCGTGTAGGTTTGCTGCAATTGTTCGCCGTGATCCGAACCTGCGGCACGGCTTCCACGCCATTGGGTTCTCCCAGGGCGGTCTCATCGTCCGCGGCTACATTGAGCGATACAACAATCCGCCCGTGATCGGGTTTTTGGCGTGTCATTCGCCGCTCGCCGGGATCGGGTCGCTGCCGATATGCAACCCGACAACATTCTTCTGCCGTCAACTCAACAAGTTCTTTGGAGCGTTTGCCTACTCCTCCGAGCTGCAGCGTGAGGACCCATGCTTCTCTACTGCACGTCAACGCAAACCCAGGTTGATGTTTGTAGACCAACTGGCCCAGTCAAACTTTTACAGGGACCCGACTCGCATTCCAGAATACCGTGAGCGCGGTGGGTACACCACGCGTGTGAATCGATGCATGACATGCGGACCTGGTGTAGTCAAGTACTTACCCGACCTAAACAATGAACTCTCGGTGCAGAACGCGACGTACAAGGCCAACTTTGCATCGCTGCGGCAGTTGATCATGGTGCGCGCGCTCCGAGATACACAGGTGTGCCTGCATTTGCCTCTTTCATGCTGTGGATGGTTGACCATGAGACACACTTCAGATTGCGCCGACCATGTCATCGTGGTTTGGCGCGTACGAGGACGGTGGGTGGGACACGATCTTGCCGATGAACGAGACATCATGGTACCAAAGCGACACGTTCGGGTTGAAGACACTGCACACGACTGGCCGTGTGACTTTGTACGAGACTCCTGACAACCATCTCCAGTTCACCGACGAGCTGCTCGCGACGTGGGTGCGCACGCACTTCCGACCGCCGTCCATGCACCGAACGCCCGTTGATGGCAAAATATAAATTATGAAAGGACATACCGTTTTACAAAAAGTGAAAGGATATTCTCGACCCAATCTTGTCGGATCGTCGTCGCACGATGCGCGTGGGAATCGTCGGAGGGTGCTTGTGGTGGACGTCTGCTGCGGCCAACCTTCATGGCCGAGCAGTGTGGCAGCCTGAATCTTTTCTTGCGGATGACCGACTCATCGTCGACGTGGACGGGGATTATCATGTCGGTGAACTTGGTGGCGTCGAGGGACATGTCGACAGGAACACGTTGCCCGTCGTCATCATGCACGGCATGGGAGACGCTGCACAAAATCCTGGGATGCAGCGGCTCCGCAAGGTACGGCTTGATGTGCATTTGCGTGAGGATGTGTCGGCCGCCGTCGTTTGTAGCAATGTGCAAATGCCAGTGTTGAGCTGAACCCGAATCGCCTCGCTAGGCAGTAGCGACACGCCTTGGTGGATACGCGACGAATGTCCAAATCGGCGCGTCACAGGCCGAAGACACATCCAACGGGTTCTTTATGAACCTGGACAAACAAGTCGACTACTTTGCTCGCGTTGTCGCTGCGGTGCGTAGCCGATGGCCACGCAAGCGTTTACTTTCCGCTTCTTCCAGGACGAGCACCTTCGACATGGGTTCAATGCCCTCGGATTTTCCCAGGGAAATCTTGTGGTCCGTGGCTATATCGAACGCTACAACAGCCCTCCTGTCAAGAGTTTCGTTTCGATTCATGGCCCCCTCGCCGGTGTAGCGGGGCTACCTCACTGCCGCCCTATCAACTTCATCTGCAAGAAGATTAGTGACGTACGAGCTCCATGTCCTGCGCCCTCCACCTATATGTCTCGTTAGTTGATCTCAGCCGCTGCATACGCCGATTCCGTTCAAGGTACCTGCGCTTATCATGGCAAAGTCAAACAGGTGCCTGCGTAGATAATGTTGCCCAAGCCAACTACTTCCGAGACCCCACTCGTATTTCCGAATACAAAGTGCACGGTAGGTCGCCGTGGCCGCACCAGCGTTCGTTGTCATGGGCGTGTGCATGGTAGCACGATTTTTGCCCGACATAAACAATGAGCACGGTTCAAAGAATGCAACGTTCAAAGCCAACTTCGCGAACCTCGAGCAATTAGTTCTTGTTCGCGCGGCGCAGGACTCGATGGTGTACCCCAGGGTAAGATGATGTCCGACAATGTCTTGACCGAATATACGAGTGTAGGAATCAGAGTGGTTCGGAGCGTACGAGGACGGCGCTTTCGACAAGGTCTTGCTCATGAATGAGACCAAGTGGTACCAGGATGACTCGTTTGGATTGAAAACCCTGAATGAAGCAGGCAAAATCACGCTCAAAGAGACTGCTGGGGACCACCTGCGCATCCCGACGGAGACGCTGCTTTCGTGGATCGAGCAGTACTTTGTGTAGACGTGGTGTTTTCGTCTGTTAATGCGCAATCACTCGTCGGCAGTTGTCGCAAGTTTTGTTGCAGTCCTTCCGATTGAACGATTGCCCAAAGTACGACACCAAGTATTGTCGACGGCAGCTCGCACGTTCTTCGCAGTACTCCATCATGCGCTCGAGTTTTTCCATGTGCACACCGCGCGTCTTCATCGTGTTACCTTTCTTTGGCATGTTGATGATGCCACGGATCTTGGACACATCCCGTCTGAATTAGCTTGCGTCAGTAGAGACCACAATGAGTCACTGTCCTTGTACCTATTGTAGAAAATGGTGCATTGTGACGACTGGCCATCACGCCCAGCGCGACCTGCTTCTTGGTAGTACCCTTCAATTGATTTTGCCACGGAATAATGAATGACGTAGCGCACGTCGGCCTTGTCGATGCCCATGCCATAGCTGCCAACACCGTTAGTGCACATTGCACGGGCAACGGAGAACTCTTACGCAATCGTCGCACACACGACTTTGACTTGACCGTCCTGCCACGCTTCTTGCACCATCTCGCGATCCGTCGACGATTGTCCAGCGTGGTAGAAGTCAGCTTGAATGCCGCGGTCAAAGAGGTAGTTGGCGACATCTTCGGACTGCTGTTTTGTCATGCAGTAGACGATACCGACCACATTGTTAGCATATTTCGAGGCGATATACGAGTGCAATTGGGCCAGCGCTTTTGGTTCTAACGCACACATACGTAAGCATTACGTCACCGTGACATATCGTCTGGCACACCTTCATTTTCCTTGTCAATCACGTCGAAGCTACTTGTGACACGGTGAAGGAGTGTGCGGCGTTGCTATTCGTACCTCAAGTTGGTCCTGTTGAAGCTCATGGTGAACACAGTCGCACGTGGAATCTTGAGAATCTTCTTGACGCTGTCAATTACTTTTTGTGGTGCGGTGGCCGTTAGTGCCATGACCGGGACTTGTGGAAACAGCTCCTTTAATCTTCCAAGTTTGTTGTAGTCTGGTCGAAAATCATGCCCCCACTGGGTGACACAGTGTGCTTCATCAACAACAAACCGAGCGAGCATTCCCTACACTCCTAGTTGGCCCCCAAACGACGGGATGTGTGCCAATACTCGTCTGTTTAGGTCTTCCAGGAGTGAAATGAGGCTGCTCGACGATGCGAGCTTCTCGGGAGTAACATATAGCAGCTTGATCGTAGGTACAGGTCGATGGAGATCTCTCAGGACTGCTTTGAGTAGTTTGACCGCTGTTTGACTTGAGAGATATGCTGCTGGAATGCCTACGGGTTTATTGCGCACCAACGACGTCACTTGATCTTGGATGAGCGACAGCAGTGGGGACACGACAATTGTGACACCTTCGGACAATACCGCAGGAAGCTGCGCGCAAACATTAGCAGGGCATGAAGACTCACATCCACAGAGTACCTGGTAGCACAGACTCTTGCCACCACCTGTTGGCATGAGTACAAAAACGTCCTCTCGATTCAGCGTTGTCAGGATGGCGTTGCGCTGATTCGTGCGGAAGGACGAGTTGCCAAAGATGTATCGGTTTGCTCGCGCAATCTGATCGTCTGCACCAGGCCTTCCATTTGGCAGCAAGAACTGGTCCATGGACGCGGCGTTGACGGAATCCGTTCTCCCGCGCGCAAAATTCAAAATGATTCGACGACTTTATCCGGAAGATTTTACCGTATCACGTTTCCCGTAGAAATGAATATCGCGCCAAACCACAACCTCGTGACCTGTCAAATTCAATATCACACCTGCAATTGACACGCGACGGTTACGAGGCCAAAAATACAAAGTTTGCGGTCGGAGAGGCGAATCCTTGCGCACCTGCCCACACTTCGCCCGCCGTGGCCGCCGACATAGCAAGCCCCATGGAGATGAAGCGAAAGCACGAGTCTCCTTCTCTGGCCGCGTCTGACATAGGGACAACCGCCACGAACTGCAGGTCACCGCCGTCGTCACAGCATAAAATCCAACTACAGCATGTGGCGTCCAACAACCCCAAGGCAAGGAAGCGCACGCCATCGCTCATCACAACGCCTTTTTCAGACGATCTTTCCGAGTGGGATGCAGTGAATCAAGAGTCCCTCTCAGACGCTGCTGCTCAAGTCTCTCCACCTACATCACGAAAACTGTCCCTTCTCCTAGATGAAGCGCCTACAAAGCATCCCCAGAGTCCTAACTCGATCGAACCATCGCCAAAGATGATTCCGTCTTCTCGAGAATTGCTGCCGTCCCCGCGCACGCCTTTACCGTCCAAAGAGAATGACATCCCAACTCCCTCCACCTCCTCGACATCGTTCCCACCAAAACGCGCTCGCAATCGCAATCCAGGCAACTTGCTCCTCGATTTGTCCCATATGGCGCCGGTGGCATCCCCAACCAAAACAATGGACTTCACGAACGTGTGCTCGCAAGTGACGGACTTCCTCTTTGTCGGGGGCGCCTCCGTTGCCTCGCAACGCGACGTCCTTGAGCAACACGGCATCACCCACGTAATCAACTGCGCGGCGTCAGTCACCCCCAACTACTTTCCCCACGTGTTTGACTATTACCGCTTGCGCCTGCGAGACCATGCGACGCAAGACATCCATCAACACTTTTACAGCATCTTCCAGTTCATCGACATGGCGCGGTCTCGACGCGGAAAGGTACCCTCGCAATATTGGGTCTCAACATTGGGAGCGAATTTCCTCACAATATGGACACCAGGTGTTTATTCATTGCGTCAAAGGCATCTCCAGGTCACCCGCGATGGCAATTGCGTACCTCATGGCGAGAGAACAGTTGGGCTTGTACCCCGCGCTCGAGCTCGTGAGGTCGTCACGCCCGGTCATCGACCCGAATGCAGGGTTTATCTTTCAGCTGAATGAATGGGACTCGTTGCGCCGACTCCACACCAAGCAGCCGATCACGCTGTTCCGCGTCGACATGTCTCGCGGCGACGTCGACGGCGTGCCCGATGTGCCGCTCCCCGACTACCCGTTGATCATCGGCCCCGTGCAGGCGGACCACTTGGTGGCCTCCTCCCCGTCGTCCAACCCATTGCACGACCCGCCGCAGATACATGTACCACATTTTCCAATGGTCGCTCAGTGATATTGACGATGGAGTGGCTGGCAGGAAGACCATGCTGCGGCATGTTTCGTCGTGTGTTCATTGGAAACCAAGTACTGCTCGCTGTGGTGCGGCCGCGACGCGACCGACGACATGATTCAAACGGGGAAGACCGCCATGGTACGCTCGAGTGCTTGTCTCTTACCTGATCGTGATATCTTCCTCTTTGGTGGTGCAGCGTCTCCTACAAACGTACGAATCGTTTCCAGACACGTTTGATGTGGTGCAAAGTGGACAAGAGCCGAGTGAGTTTTGGAGTGCGCTGGCATCGGAACACGACCCCAACACGATGTAAATAATCACCAAGATGTTGTTGAACGTCGGTCACAAACGTCATCACGACGATGCCAGCCCCTCTCGACTAATGTGCGTAATTCGGCGATTTCCGCACGCAGCGCTGCCACGTCAGTGATCAGAGTGCTCATGGGGCTGGCGGTGGGAGATGGCGGTGTCGATGCCTGAAAGGTAGTATCTCCTTGGTTTGAAGCCGACACTGAGGGGAGGCGACTTGACGTTGATGCTGCGCTGGTCAGCACAAAACCGAGGATGCACGCAATGAGAATACACACGACACCAAGGTTTTCCATGGGACGATTCCAGCATGCCGAGATGAGGTCAGTGATGGAGGAAGGCAGCGCGGGATCTGCTTGATCGGACACTTGTGGCCGAGGAAATGGAGTTGGCGACAACGATGCTGGCACACGCGGACACTCATCGAGGGTGAACGGGGATCTCGCAGCTGCAAGCTGTAGCTTTCGACGAAGCAGGATTTCCTCGCGCGACTGAAAAATCTTCTCGCGTGGCTTGCCTCGATCATGCATGCCAGCGCCGGAGTGGGTGCGTGGGGAACAAATTTGTGACTGTTCAAGATTTCTTACGTAAATGGAGAGTTTTAACCAATCAGAACGGTGGACGACTGTGGAAGGGACAATTCAAACGTGTGAAAGACGACGAAACCATGGCACCAGAAAAAGGGCCGTCGTCGATCCATTCCCATGGCATTCACAACATGCAGTGGCAAGCACTGCATCTTTAGCGGCACAAAGAGTCGGACCAAGTCGGCCGCTTCCCAGGGATATTCTTGTGACCATCCGAACCCAAAGATAGACCTTCTCTATCACATAAATAGAGCGATAAAATTGGATCGTTGCTTGCCGATGGCAAAGGAATGTCATTGCGCCACTTTCACCGCTCGTGTGCCTATGTTTGGGCGAGTACGGCGCGCCGCATTGCTAGTCCTTGGCATTCTCCATCCAAGCAGTGCTAATGCCCACGGCACTCACATCACGTCCTTCGAAGATGGTATGGCTGTCTATTTCGTAGCAACGAGTCAAAGTCCGACCACTTGATGCATCTCTAGTTCTGTCGGCGCAACCGAGTGCGCAAGACTACTCCGTTGTCAATTACGTATCGATCGAGCCACGCGATGGCCACGAATCGTTTGCCCCTGACGCTCCGTTCCCTCCATCCCTTCACATTCATATCCGCACGAGCAATCACATCGACTTGCAATTCGACGTCAATCTCAAACGTGACCTGTTTGCTCCCGACACTTTCGTGTGGGCCCATGAAGGCCCCGAGCTCGCGCTGTTGAAGTCGCACAAGCCCCACCACATTGCCTACGAAGGGAAACTGCCTCAAGGATATATTCGCCTCACGATGTTTGAAGCCCACAAGTTCCACGCTACCGTCAAACTACACGACAAGATTGTGGTCGTCGATCCCGTCGAGCAGCACAAGGTTGCCCATCAACTGGACTCGCCCGTGACAGGCTTGGTTGCGTACACGATGCCACTAGCCGCCGCGACACTCTCTGAAGACCACCACCACCGCCACCTGACGACGACGTACGGTCGAATGACGGCATGCACGTGGACTGCCCGCCAAATTACTGTCGGGGTTGCATCGGATGCCGGGTTTACTTCCGAGCATGGTACGACCAGTCGTCGTTTCGCTGCCATTCTCGGTGGAATATGTGGTCAAGTTGACTCGTAGGCGGGGCGGCGCAAACTCAAAGCTACCTCATCGCAGTGTACAACTCCATTAACGGATTGTACGACGACCAAGTGGGGGTGCATTTGACGATTGGGGCGTTCTTGATTCAAACCGCCCCCGGGGGAGCTGCTTGGAACGTCGAGCCACAAACGTGCGGCCCCATGGTCGACATGAACATCCAGCTGAATGCTGTCAAATCGTATGGCATCGTGTACCCCGTACGTTTTGTCTAAATGGTTTCGCCAGGTGGGTCGCCGGCGGAGGAATTCCCCTGTGCAACCAAGAAAACTGCGGACTCTGGCATGTCCACACCAACTGCGACGCGGACCGCACTCGCACGGGAAACACGGCGGGTCTTGCGTGGGTGGGGACGCTGTGCAGCAGCACGATGGGTTACAACACGGGCGTGTCCATCGACGCGGGCGCCATGACATGGGTCATCGTCGGTCACGAAATTGGCCACAACTTTGGCGCGGACCACACATTTGCCGAGGGGGGAATCATGTCGTACGACTGGAATTCGCCCGTAAAGTTTTATGACAATGGCCAAGTGTGTGCGTTCGTTCAAAGCGTGTTGGACAAGTGCCTGAAGCCGTACACTTCTGACGGAGCCGCCACAACTCTGTCGCCCACGACGACGACAGCAGCGACACCTGGTACGTCCACCCCCCAACCCACAAGTTCAACGCCCCGCCCATCCACAACACCTGCCCCCACGGCCCAACCTACGACGACATCGAGGCCAACGTCGACAGTCCGACCGACAGCGACGACTCCAAGCCCAACGACAACATTTCGTCCTTCCACGACCACGCCCCCGACCACCACACCAAGCTGGGATCCGTGCGCTTGCTCGACGGAAAACATGTGCCGTGAACTGGTCCGACCTGGATGTCAAACGTTCTTGGACAAACGGTATTGCTACGTTGTCGGCTACGAACAGTGCGCTCGTGCAAAGCCTTCCGCGACGTGCACAAACGCCGACGGCAAGACACTGTACTACCTCGAGTTTGACGGTGAATGCCCGCTGCAGCCCCCGATCGAACACCCGCCAGCGACTTCCACGCAGAGCCCGCCGACGACGATATTTACCACGACAGCGAGCCCCACAACAACCAGAGTCGCCCCAACCACCGTAACTAGCGCCCCCACGACAACGACGCAGAGCCCCACCACAACACCGACCCTAGTTTCGGCTAGTCCGACCCCTTCAACATCCATTGCAGTCGAGACAACTACATCGTTGCCACACACAACCTCCCCCTCCACCACTCCAGTTCCGACCGCCACTTCGACGTCTCCCCTGCCAACTACGCTCGCTCCCTCTGATCCATGCAGCTGCTCGACAGATTCCAAGTGCCCGACCATCGGCGGCGGCGGGTGCCAAACCTTCCACGGCCGTTCTTGGTGTTACGTAAAGGACCCCTCAAAGTATAATGCTGTACCTGCGCCGTTGCATACTCACCGCGCGTCGTAGATGCGTGGGGGCGGCGTTCTACGACTCGGTCGATTGCGCTGGTCAAAAGTACATGCAGTGCGACCCGTCAACGAATTCCTCCCTTCCGTCGCCTCCAAAGGACCCGTGCGCGTGCAGCACGACGTTGAAATGCCCCGATGTCAGCTCTCAACCAGGGTGCTTTCTGGCCGACCGAGCGAGCTACTGTTTCGTCGAAGACCCCACCACGTACGTCGCGCTTCCATTCAATCGAATGCAATTTCTAACAATGGCCTGGTTCAGGTGCTTTGGTCCGTCTGTTCGGTCGTCCTTGGTGTGCCCTCGCCAGAAACTCCGCCGCTGCTCGTCGCACGAGACCTCGGCGTCGCATTGGGTCGTTAGCGAATGGTCCAAATGCTCAAAAGCGTGCGGCGGCGGCGTCAAAGTACGTACGGCTTCGTGCATGGACGAGAAGGAAAGCATGGTGTTGCCAAACGCGTCGTGCGCGACACCTGCGCCCGTCGACTCAATCCTGTGTAATATCCGGTCGTGCCCCGTGACGGCGTTCAATAACACAACGCCTTGCATTGGCCCGCCCCACTCCACGTGCCAGCCTCGCGCCCACAAACGACTATGCGACTGCGCGTGCAACGTGGGATACGTTTACCACCGCCACCGCCGCGAATGTGTCCCGCTCCCAGCGGTGGAATTTCACAAACTGAAATGTCCAGAGTGCACGGGGGATGTGCATGGCCCAGAGAGCTTTGAAGTGCGATCACACGACATCGACGAGTTGAATCCCACGGTGTGCAATGGCCAAGAAGACGGCACGACTGCTATGTCGGCATCGTGGTTGGCCGCGTTCGAGCCGGAGTCGACGGCAACCACCAGCAAAAGCTCCACGGAGGCAACGAACATTGCAATGATCGCCATTGCCACGTGCATTGCTGCGATCGCACTTGTGCTGGTCGTGCTGGCCTATCGTCGCCGCAATGCCCTCCAACCCACCACGCAAATCCAAACTCCCGTGTATATCGTGGGGTCCACTCCCGGGGCCTTGCTGTAGCTGTGTCGATTTTGAATGATAACGTCACGATGTGTGATTTGCTGTGACAATAGGAACCCTCTACAATACTATATGATTGCGCCGGAGGACTCCACGTCAGGATCTCGTGCAATATCATTTGAAAGAGGTTTTCCATCCGTATCTTGATGTTGGGGGCATGCCAGGGTACAGTTCGTCTCAACTTGTGTTCGATGGCGAAAGCAGCGGCGGTCGCGTTCGCACAAGTGGCGCTTGCGTCCATGTACGACGGATGGAGCGTACCCGACTATTGCATGGCCACGGACACGATGACCAAGGTCGCGATCCAGCCAGTGACTACCACACGATCGATGGAGCTGGTCCAAGCCCAGGTCGTGGCCCGCCACGGAGCCCGGGCGCCGTACTCACGTGTGTTTTGCTGGGAAACGGCGGCAAGTCCTGTGAATGCCGTGTGGAATTGCTCGACGAGCTCTGTTTGGGTACGTGCTTGGGTCGTCCACATGCATGGTGACCATTGCATTTTGCATTTTCCAGTCGGAAGACATTGCGTCCCCGTCGAACAAAAACCGAGGATATGGTCGGCTGTACAAGAAACAGTACCTTGACGGTGAAAACGTCTTGCCAGGCACGTGCGCTGTCGGTGGATTGCTTCCGTTGGGCCGACAACAACATCGCCGCGTTGGCGAGTACGTTCGTTCCAGCCACATGACAACAACACCTCACGCGACGCTTGTAGGTTCCTCCGCGACGCATACATTGGGCACGGGCCGCACAAACTATTTGCTTCCAGCAAGTTGAACGTACTGGTGTAGTTGTGGCAATCGTGTCGTAAACTGTCGTTGGCTAGACGATTCCCAAGCACCAACTCTACCTTCGAAGGTACAACGTCGTCATGGGCCAACGGGGTTTCAACTGCCTGGCAATGATACAGCGACGATGAAGAGCGAACGCTCGGGTCTGGCCACGCGCTGGTCGATGGCCTCTTCCCTTATGATCCTTCCGACGACGTCGACGCCGAGCACATGTTGACATGGATGACCACCGACGGCGCAACCGACTACATCGACCACAAAAACGATACCTCGTGCCCCGTGCTGCCTTACGTACGACCTGGTCATCTCTCGAGGGTGATCCTTTGACTCGAGGAATGGGGGGTCGTAGATCGTGGAGCAAGTTCAAGCCTCCCCCGAGTGGACATCAAGCGCCGCGTCCGTCGCGGCGTTGCAGGCCGCGTTTGAACGAGTGGTCAACGGCACGTTCTCGTGGGACACGTGCTTGGAGTGCCTCATGATTGCAAGGTGTTAAGTTGCATGCGATGGGGCAAGCACGCCGACGGCAAGTGATTAGATGCAACGACTTGGCCCTTCCCCCCGGCACGACCCAAGACATGTTTGATGGCTTGATTCAACACGTCCAAGCCCGCAAGAAACTCGTTCTAACGTACCGAGACGGATGGTATGCCAAGGTCGACATGCACCGCATGTGGGCCGACGTCCTCCACCGCATGGACGCCGCCATGGCGAACCCCGAAGACGCCCCGAAACTCGCGATCACCATCGGTACACCCACATTGGTGTCGACGACCAAGACGTGATAGACCCTCGTTTGTCCATTCAGGCCACGACTCGACCATCATGCCGATGATGGCCGTACTGCTGGGGGACCGTTGGGACGGTGGGTGGACCACGTATGCTGGGACTCTGGTGTTTGAACTGTACAAGGTGCGATGGCACGGAATCACACCACCCTTCCGTCGGCAGGTCATAATCGCCAGAGATTTGTGTGGTCTCGCCATAGGAAGAGAAGCGCCAGATCGACGACACGTCGGCCTATGCTGTTCGAGTCGTCTACAATGGATATCCCCTGCAGCTTCCGTTTTGTCTTGACGGTGCGTGCCGCATCCTTCATGCGGGCGATGTGTTCCCGACTGCTCGATAGACCTATGCGACTGGACAGTGTTCAACGAGACCTTGGCGTTTGCACGCGGCGCGCGGTCGTGCTTGGTGCCAACGACCACGTCGCCGCCGCTCCCACATGTCCAGCTGTGGAAACCGCATGGACTGCACTGGGCCGCAGCGGCCATCATGTTTGGCGCATCGGCTGCGATGACAGTCGCCATGATGCGAGAACTACGTCATCGCCATGAAGACCCAACGACGCGCTATCTACTCGGCTAACTCGACGAATTTTGAATCGTTGCACGCCGCCATAAAACGATGCATTTGTCCCGATTCGACCCCATATCTGCACAGGGCTCACCATACTTCGGCCACGTACCGCCCAGCGACTTGAAGCGTTTTCAAGTAGGTTTTGGCTCTGTCCGCCGTCCACCCGCGCTGGCTCGTGAGGCAGTCCACCAGCGCCCGATTCACGTCACGGCCCATCGCCATCGACCCACACACGTACACGGTTCCGTGCTCGAGGTAGTTGAAGATGGCCGCCGCATCTTGTTTCAGCTTGTCGCCCACGTGCCACGGCAACGATGGCGACTACGTCATGTCATGGTGAAATGGCAAACCATCCAACGAGTCGTACGTGGGACGATGGCGGTGTGTGCGAGTACACGGGGGTGTAACTCTGCAGAACGCGCTGGGCGAGCGCTCCGGTCAACTCGTTGTGGTAGAGCTCGTCTGATGGATTCCGGCAGCCATAGTACAATGCAACGGGCGGGCGCTTCTCGACGTGGGATAACTCTTCAAGGAGCCCGCGAAAAGGAGCGATGCCTGTGCCCGTGGCAATCCACAGCTGCGGCGTCGACGGGGGAAAGTGAGCGCGCCAGTGCTCACTAAAGCTCGAAGGCGCCGCGGCTCCGTAGATTCGACAGGCATGCGGCCGAGACGAGGCCAAGTGCGTCGAACACCGACCATGTAGCGGCGGTGCCTTCACAGCGACAGTGAGGGCAATCGTAGTCGGGTCCTGCTTGGACGAGGACGCAATCGTGTAGCTGCGCGGCAAGAGCGGTGGTGCCAGACTAAGGCAGGCTTCGGCGGACAGCACGATGGACGGGAAGTCGTCGAGCACGTCGGCAAACGACGACAGGGACCGTGATGTGTCCGCTGCGAGGTCGATCAATCGCGTTTGCTCGGTTGGCGCGGTCGCGAGCGCACTGAGGCGCCGAAGCGTACGTGGTGTCGGGGGCGACATCAGGTCCACGTACCACGTCAACAGAGACGTTAACGACAACCATTCGTGGATGGGATAGGATTTTGTGTGGCCAGGATTGATTTGGACGACGGCGGTCGAGGCGTCCGCCCCTGGTGGCAACGACAATCGATCGAGGCATCGCGACACGACGGTGTCCGCATTTGGCACGTACGCGTTCCAGTTTCCCGCTGTGTGGTACATTTCTGGCGCATGCTCGACTTGAATGTGATGCACCGATCGATGCGGCGTCGTTGTCAGGACGCGGTTGGCGACAACTCGACTCGGGGACACCCCGCGCGGTGGACGGACCCATGGACCGTGCGCGCCCCATGCCAACGCCTCCGCTGGACTCGCCCACGTGAGTGTTACGTCGGATGGCGTCGGTCGGTCGCATGTTCCAGTCTCTTTGACCGAAGTCCCCTCTTCCCATCGAACGCTGTCTTCGTATTCGAGAAGTTGCTCCTACACACATGAAAATCTGCATGACCACCACGTGGACGTCGGTATCACGCGTGCGTACATGATAGACGAGTAGAACGCAATTGGGGCAGTTCAAGTTGCAGCACTCGCCATCACGCGGCGGCGTCGGTGGCTCCAGTCGACGAGGTCGTGGCGGCTAGTACAACCACATGACCCGACGTTGTTCCTCATCCGATACACTGCACCGTACCGGACTCACACTGCGCTTCTTTCGTGCCAGCTCGCGCTCGAATGCAAGGAATGCATCCATGCTCAACTGTCGAGCCCGCCGTCGCCCACCTCGTGCAGCGGCGACAACAACGCGGCGAAGCCCCCACATGACAATTCCAAAAGTGGTCGACCAATGGCATCGCTGGTATTTGGCGATGCGCATCAGATGGCAAGGTCTTTTAGTCGCGCAGGTTTGTGTGGCACGCACCTCCGGCCGAGTTGTCGCATCTGCTCATGGAATGCATCCACGGCGCAACCACTCGTCTTTCGACATGCGATTCTGTGTGGATTGCTTCTGCATGCTGCACAACGTGCACGGAATGGATAGCGCCATCGCAGACGGACAAAAGTCGACGCCGCATGACGGAGATGAACGTCGGTGCCTCTGAAGCCAGTACGTACATGCCTCGATATATGCCGAACGCCGGGCAGTAGCGGGAGGCTACGGTCGCCAGTGTGACCCCCGTGTTGACCCCGAGGGGCCGTGCAAGCACGCTCGACATGCATCACTGAACAAGACTGTTTGGCGAGACCATGGATCCCGTGCTAGGTACATGTGTCTTGATCGATGCCAGCGCACAGCGAAGCCACGTGGCGTGCTTCATCATGGAGTCCCTCCAGCCCCTCCCAGCAGAGCTCGTCGACTTGTCGTTGCACGACCGGTAAAACCTGTGACATATGATAATTGAATGGCCGTATATGAAATGATAGAGGTTTCTCCCTCCAACCAAATGCAGTGGTGGAAGGCGACCGAGTCAAAGTTCCATTTGCCGACGATGTTCCGCATTGCGACCCGATTGACGCGCCAAGCGTTCCCAAAGGCCACGTCGGCCGCTGTGTCTGCTCTCTCTGCCAATGCGACGATGCAGTCCACGTCTGTGGCAGCGGCGTTTGCGCCTCGCTTTGTTCTGCCTGCTGCGTTTTCGTTGCCCATGACGTCGATGGCTCGCTTCTTCTCGACTGGAGCGGAGCCTGTGTCGACAGTCTGGATCGGCGGTCTGCCCTTTGACACGGAAGAATCTCACATTCGCGACTTGTTTGAAAAGTACGGTGAAATCACACGCATCTCGATGACGAAGCGCCGCGATGGCCGCTTCCAAGGCACGGCGTTCGTCGAGTACACCGAACCTGCGGAAGCCCAAGCCGCCCTCGAACTCGACGGCGAAGCGTGCGGATCTCGTTACATGAAGGTGTCGTTTGCGCTCCCCCGCGTCGTCAAGACCACGGAACGCCCCGCGGACTGCTCGGCTATTCGGTTTTCGAACGTGCCGTTCGATCTCACGGAAGAAAGCATTCGGTCCATGTTTGAACACTGCGGTGACATTTCGTCCGTCCATTTCGCCAAGGACCGCGACACTGGCCGTCCGCTGGGCTACGGCTTCGTCGAGTTTGTCGACCCCACCAGCTGCGACAAGGCCTTGGACGTGTCCGGCGCGGACGCATTTGGTCGCCGCATCAACGTCGAGTACTCTCTCCGTGCCAAGCGCATGCCCCGCCACAAACCCGACGGTTGCAAGTCCGTGTACGTCGGCAACTTGTCGGAAGATGTCAACAGCGGCATGTTGCAAGATTTGTTTGAAGAATGCGGTGAAATCGAACGCATTCACATTGCTGTCGACCGCGAGACTGGCGAGCCCCGTGGCTTTGGATACGTCAACTTTGCTCACACCGACGCTGTGGACCAAGCAATCAAGTTGTCCGGCGTCGACGTTCAAGGACAAAATATCCGCGTCGCGTTCGTGCGAGAACGTGAAGAGCGCCGCCCGTCGTTTCACGACGACCGTCGCGACCGCCACGACCACCATCGCGCCAGCGGCGAACGCGGGTACGGGGGCCGTGCCAAGCGAGGTGGCCGTGACGAAGGTCGCAACGACCGTCGTCGCAACTACGACAACAACGACTACTAGGATATAGGTGAATAGATGCTTCATAATCTTGTCATTACTACTTGGGTGCCGTCGCCTTCCTCGGCCGTCGGCGGCCGCCGTCGAAATTGCCATCGTGGTGCCGATATTTCTGGCTTTTGATTGGATAATATTCAGCCAATGGTAGACCTTCTGAAGTTGACAACCACTCAATCGCGCTCAAAAGTACTACACGATGCTTCGGCACGCTGTCCGCCGCGCGTCGCAGGAGGTTGTTCGGCGGCCGACGGCACTGGCTGCTGTGCATGGAGCAACTTCAAGGAGCGTCGATTCGCTTGTGCTGCAACGTGCGTACACCCCACTGCGTCGTATGCCTGCATGGCTCCATCGCAACGGGATTGGCGTGCGTGGATTTGCGTCCCACCACACACCTGACGAGCAAGTCGAGAGGCTGTCGTTTTCAGAGGTGAGGAAGCTTGGGTCGACAAACAAGGACGAATTGATGAACAGTCGAGGGAATCCTGCGTTCTTTACCTTGGTGAAAAGCCTCAAGTCCACGTGGCGGGACTTTTACGCGCACAATCCGTCCCCGACCGCGATCGAGCTCAAAACGTTCTTCAACGCCGGCCGCGCGTTGGACATGGACACGGTGCTCGTGGAAACGGTCATGGCGATGCATAAGATGTACCCCAAGGAAATCAAGGCCCGACACTTTATGGAGTCGCGTGTGTCGTTCTTGCGCCTTCGCAAGTTCAACGAGATGCTCGCCATCTACGACGCCGAGAAGATCGCGCATCCCCATCCACAGCCCATTTTTTACATCTGGGCGCTCACGGCGTCGATTGAGCAAAACAACTTGGGCAAGGTCAAGGCCCTGTTGGCCGAGATGAAGCACGAAGGCTATATGGTGCCCAACGAGACAGTGTCCCGGCTGCTTTTCAACTTGGCGAAGAAAGGCGACAAAGCGACCATCTTGGGTACGTTTGTCGGATCTCCATCTCTCCCTTCGTCGCACTGGGTTGTTGTCAACGATGCGTCCGTCGTGCTGCACGGCAATCCCGGCCGTCGGTTGCGATGTACCTCATCTCGATCCTGTAGAAATCCTTTCCGATCTCGATCCGAATGTGGGCATCTGGACCATCCCGGCCCTCAATCGCACGCTTGTATCCCTTGGAATGGTTGGACTGCCTCAAGAAGCGTTCAAGTTTTATGGGGAATCCTCCATGGACTTGGTCGCGTCGACATTCAAAACTGTCCTCGAAATTGCTGTCCGAAACGAGTGCGTCGTCCCATATGAATGGTCTAGAGACCACCAGTAACGACTGACGTGGCGACAGGTGCAAAAAGGAAGCGGCCGACATCTTGCACAACCGCAAGCTTTTCGACCTGACTCTCGATACACCCGAGTACAACATCATCCTGGAAGCACTCATCCTTCTCGACCGGACCGACGAAATGCCGACAATCGTGGCTGAAATGAACGCAGCAGGAGTCCCCACCAACGCCAAGTCCAACCACCTCCTCTCGACGAAGGCGCTGGAACGTGTGTATTTGCACAGCCGACACCAGTACGTCGCCGCCCGTTCTCATGGTTTTCCACGCATTCAACAGGCCCTCATTCGTCGCTTGGTGTGCGTGAGTAGACCCAAATCCAAGCTGGACGGCGACCTGCGCCGATATCTCGACAAGAAGCAGTGGGAGAATGCCGCCCGCGCCGCCGACGCCATCCTGGCCGAGAACTCAACTCCCCGAACGATTCCCCAAGTGCTGGAGGCGTTCTTGGCCACGAATCAAGTGGCCAAGATCGACGCGGTGGTGGCGTCGATGCAAACGGCCAAGTGGCCGATGCCCCCGCTTAGCGCGATCATGCTGCTGCTCAAGCAGTACACCCGCCGCGAGGTGAATCCGATCGACGGGAAGGCGCAACTTGTCGACGTCCACCGTGCATTTGAAGTGTACAAGGCGGCCAAGGTTCAAAACATAACGATTTTCCAGCCCAAGATGCTGTACCCCGTCGTGCTCCAGCTCGGCGAGTGGGAAGCGGCCGTCGACTTGTTCCAGGGAAGTTTGCGCGTCGACGCCGACAACTCGGCGCACGTCCCAATCCGCACGACCAAGGGCATGCGCATGGAAGCGTTCCATGACGTGGTCCGGGTGTGCGCAAAAATGCGCCAGTACAAAGCCATGATCGATGTAGTCGACATGATGACGTCGCACGGCCACGATGTGTCCCCGACGGTCTTCAAGTCGATGTGGTTTGACCCGGTGCGGTATTCGTTCTATGGCCTTGACAGCGTCAACGAAAAGAGTCGAAGCGATTTGATGGCTCGGTTCGCGTCGGCCATCGTCACATGCCTGAGGTACGCATTCCCCTGGTGGGAACCCGTCTCTGCACACCCACCGCCCTTTGCGCTCGTCGTCTCCACGAGCGCTGGTGACATGGCGCTTTGCCGGTTGTCCAACGTGTGGTATTTACGTTCTGTGTGGTGGTATTCGTGTCACAGCTCTGTACGCCTGACGTGTGCGGCGTTCGCCGTGTTGTGCCGTTGTGTGGACAGGAGGCGCAGCCATCCCGGGCGCCGTGGTGCCATGGGATCGTCCAATTTCGTCACGATTGTTCTAGGATGATTCGATCCCGTCAGCCGGCGTTCCAACCCGACTACACCATGGTGGATTCGCTGGCGAACGTGCTGTTTTACGGCAAACAGCGTGGAGCATTGCTCGAGATATACCGCCAAGCGCGCAGTGACCCAAGGAAGTTCCCGCTGCCAGAGTTGACGTACCAAAAGTTGCTGCAAGTGAGCGCCGTGAATAGCCACAACTTGGCCGAAACGAAGGAGCTGTACGATGAAGCGATCGCGAATTACCCCAACGGTAAGAAGTCCCATGGCTCGTTCGAGGGGTCGCTCGTGCGGGCGACGGCCCAAGCTGGTCACCTGGACGAGATGCTGACGTTGCTGCGCCTGCACCCGTTGGGCGGATCCTTCCGCAATGCGCTGGAGGTGCTGTTCACCCAAGGTCAATTCGACCAGGCCAAGGAAGTGCTCGATATGATGCTCGACGCCGGATTCGCCCCCAACTCGAAGGTCATGCTCAAGGCCATGTCGGCGCTGGCTAGTCACTCCCGCGACAGTCGGGCTCCGGACCTCACCATGACCTTTCTCGACGCGTTCGAATCCAGCATTGTCGTGAACGGCCAGATCCAGACAAAGGCGGCGGCGACGAGCTACAACACTCAGCGAAACGTTTCGGTCAGCATGCGCGACATCCGATTCATCTACTCGCTCGCCGTCCGCACGTTGGAGGAGGCGGGCGACGTCGACGCCAAGAATACGCTCGTCGCGCGCATGGACGCCCTCGGGATTCAACCCGTAGCAGTTGACGCCAAGCTGAAAGGATAGAACGAGTACAATAGATGCACATCAAGTTGGAGCTGGATTTGTTCATGGCTTGCCGTGACGAAGCGCTCGGAAGTGCACTGCGGCAAGTCTTCGCTTCGACTGGTGTCGGCATCATCTCTTCGTACGCTGTATTACCCTTCGAAAGGCTTCGATGTAGCAGTCGCCGTTTGGAGGCCCCACGACGAGTTTCCCGCATGCAAGGTCGACCGAACTACTCGTGGTAACCTAGCCTAGCATGGCGCGTGCCACGCCTGTAGTTATGCAAACGTGGTCCATCCAAGGCCGTGCGTCTCGATTCGGTGCCGAGCGCTCGTTCACCAAGTGCTGGCTTCTCGGCCCATCGCGACTTTCCACTCCACTGCTACACAAAACCTAGTTTGCAACGTCGACTCGGGGCCTCCACATTTGGTCGACGACATCGTCTCGAGATGTTTGCTCTATGGTTGTGTCTCATTACATTATGGCCGCAATGCAGCTAGCACGAGATTGGGAATATAGAGCGCATCGATCAACGGTTCCACGGCACGGGGCCATGGATCGACATTGAGACTTTGATATTCAACTGTCCTCGTCGCTTGTCCCTCAAGCAGGTTCTAGACAGAATCGGGGCGAGTACTGAGGTGACATCGAACGCCACCACTGTGCAGATGGCGCTCAGACGTCCAGTTGGAGAATGACCAGCCCCGACGATCCACCGCTGGCGGCGACCACCCGATCGTTGGTTGGCCCTCGGCCGTTTGGTATCCGGGCGAACTCTCCAGAATGGCGCGTCATCCGGATAACTGCACAACGTAACGTTCATCGGCGGTTACTCGACGTGTGCTGGCTACGGCGCCGCTACCGTCGGCAAGGACCAGCTGCGCAGCACATCTCCCTAGGCTTTGAACGGTGCAGAACATATCATCTACCATGGAGGATGTTCCATAGACGTCAGTCCCGACATGTTTAGCACACCAAGACCATCACGTGAAACGGACCATCGCGCATGGAATGGGGTGCATCGACTCCAAATTCAAGTACGAAGAGCGGCAGGCGAACGCGATCGCGGCATTTGTGCATCATGCGATCGATGGCAAAGTCGACGAACTGGCCAAAGCGATCAAGAAGGACCGAAAAAAGGTCGTCGGCATCGACGTACGTCGCCATCGATCGATTGCGAGGCCCATGCTGAAAAAGGACTCCTTGTGTCGCAGCGATTTGGCATGACCGCTTTGCACTGGGGTACGTCGAGATGATGCATGCACGTGATGCGCAGCGTGAGTGACACACAACCTGTGAAGCGTGCTACGTAGGCCAATTGCAGTCGGTCATCGCCCTCTGCGAAGCAGGTGCTGTCCCGACCCAAGTTGACGTACGCAGCACACCTTCAACCGCTCTAAATAACGCATGCTTCGCCTAGAACAACCAGCGCAACGCTCTACACCACGCCTGCCGCAAAGGTCGACTCAACGTTGTCGACCACCTCACAAGCCTTTGCGGCATGAACGTCAATTGCCAAAGCGTAAGCTGACACGCCTGCAGGGGTTTGCTTTTCTAATGGGCATTAGGGGAATGGCGACACTCCATTGCACAAAGCAGGTGTGCCAAGCAGCCATAATCGTCTTGTTTTAATGTGGGGACAGTGCTGGCGCCGAGTGTACCCGTGGCCCTTCTCTTGCTCAAGTACGGCGCTGACAAGCACTTGCCCAACACAGTACGACGTGCTTTTTGTGATCTGCTAGCTCACACAAGTTCCCAGTACGGTCGAACGCCGGCATCCGAAGTGCAAACTCGCCTGGGCAAAGGCAACGGAGCGGCGACGATTCCCGAGGAAGCGGAGCCCGACCTCGACCAAGTGTTCACTCTGGCAGGGGGGACTCTCCCGTGGGAGGACACCGCGGTTGTGCCGTTTGACCAGACGCTGCCACAAAACACCACGACGACTCTCGCGTCGCCCCGCGTCGCTGCCAGCGACGAGACCCCCCTGACGAGCTTGACAGGCTACGACCTGCTCGACGCCATTTTCAGCCTGCATGACCTCGTACTAACCCGTGACCAAGGGGCAACCGTCCAGTTCCAACAGCTCGTGGCCACACACTGTTTCGTTGCGTTATCATGACCATCAGTTGCAGCCACTCGTGTTCATACAAATCGGACGCGGCCATCGAATGGTTCACGAGAGACGTGGCGCAGGGAGAGTTGCTTGAGTTGCGCCTCCATGACCTGCATGTTGTGCTCGTACGCGTCGCCCCGATTGAAGTACCAGTCGATGAACCGCAAACTCAACTGAACATGCGCATCGCACCGAGTGACCCATTCGTCCAACTTGTCGACGACGGCTTTCGTGGCCGCCGTGACCGCGAGGGGTGTCTAGGGGCATACCACGGATTAGCTCACTCGTTACGAGGCCGAGTGGACAACCTTCGTCTGAACCAGCGCTTCCATTTCACGACGCTGCGCATCCCAGTCGGTCCTGCTCACCTTACCATCCAACTACACACAGCGTTGCACCAGTTTATAGCATGCAGGTCAGGAGAATCTATATCTACCTCGTCGCGAAGGCTCTGAAAGTTGCGTTCGCCCGTCTGGGTGAGCTGGCGCAAGGACGATCGAGTGGACGCGGCAAAATCAGCGTGCGCCTGACGGATCGTCTGCAGTTTGTTGTGGCAAAGGGAGATGTTTTCCTTGCAGGCTTGGACTGCCGCCTCGATCGTGGCTTGTCCCGCCGTGGTTTCAGCACGTAGCGCTCCCACGTCTCGGTGTTGCTGGGACACAAGTTGGCGAAGGTGCGCGGTCTCTGTGGACACGTGCTGATCGTGCTGCCGGCATTTGGCGTTGGATGCAGCGAGTTTCTCGTGGAGTTGCTGCAATGAGTGCTCGATTTCGGAGCAGCGAGGGATGAACGCATGCATGGTGGTCGCGACTGCGTCCATGCGCGTCGCTTCAGTCTACGACACCAAGTTCATCAACCCAGCATCATGGAAATGCAGTATAGAGACTTTGTCCATTTTCGAGTCGATTTGGGCTTCGACGGTCGCGAGTTTTGTATGCAATTCATCTTGGTCCATGTGCAGCCTGTATGGTGATGCCCATGTTTAGGACTCGTGAGGTTACATTTTTGCGGCATGATTGAGCGAAGAGTTGATACCGTGAAATCAGCTCCAAGGTGACGCAGTCTTTGCGAAGGGTGTCCAATGCGCTCGATAGCTTGGTCTCTACACGTCGACAAGCATCTTCGACGACGGCGGCATCTATCTTGCGCTGCAATTTTTCTCGCATGCTTACGATTTCCTTGTAGTTTGCAGCAACGATCGAGCCTAGAGTCGCGTTCCTGACGTTGGGTAGTTTAATGGCAGCTTCTAAAGCGTCGATACGAGGCATCAGCGTCGCTTGGGTGATGGTCACGTTGTCGTTCCAAGCGCTTTGAACCGAGTTCTGGAGCACCAATGCCGCCACAGACGCCTTGAGTTGACCAATCTCGTTTGCTTGAGCCTCTAGCGTATCCATAAGACACTTGAACGTGCTTTCAGCAGCGCGCATGTCCACGAGGTCTGCTAGAGACCTGCGCTGCATCAGCCGTTCTTGCATGCTGTCCTGGTTATGAAAGAAGATTGCAATCTTGCGAAGACTCCTTATTGGTCATACAACCCATGATTTTAGCAAATCACATGCCTGATACGAGGTAACTCCTAAATTTTTATCAAATCCACGATGGTGAAGAAATAATTCTCAATTCGTGGAATTATTGTCCAAGGAATTCCACGAGACTGTCAACTACATCGCGAATTGTATACAATCCCCGTACAGTCCATCGAAATCCCTCGACCACGAATATACTTTCACAATCCTTTTTCATACTTTTATCAAGTCATGACGTGGCACAATTTCAGCTTGTCGATCGATCGAATTAATAGATTGAAAAATATTGATTACAAAAGGTGCAAACAAAGAAAAACGAGGCCAATGGCTTACAATTCGTCATGATCTTCATCGTCATCGTCGTCGCCGCCCGCGGCGCCGGCACCGCCGGTGGATTGGTACACCTTGGCCATGATGGGGTTTGCGATCTTTTCAATGGCCTTTTGCTGAGCGTCAAAGTCTTCCTTGTCAGCTTCTTGGTTTTCGTCCAACCAGTCCATGGCTTCTTGGACCGCCTTCAACAACGTGTCCTTGTCGGCTTCTTCAATCTTGTCGGCCAACTTGTCTTCGACATTGTTCTTCAAGTTGTAGAGGTAGCCTTCCAACGAGTTGCGACCGTCAATGCGGTCCTTGATCTTCTTGTCTTCTTCCGCGTTTTCTTCCGCTTCTTGCACCATGCGGTCAATTTCTTCTTGCGACAAGCGACCCTTTTCGGCCGTGATCGTAATCTTCTCGGCCTTGCCCGTGCCCTTGTCTTCTGCAGACACTTGCAAGATACCGTTGGCGTCGACTTCAAACGTGACTTCGATTTGGGGCACACCACGAGGAGCAGGGGGAATGCCGGTCAATTCAAACTTGCCGAGAATGTGGTTGTCTTTGGTCATGGCACGTTCACCTTCAAACACTTGGATCGACACAGCGGGTTGGTTGTCCTGGTAGGTCGAGAAGGTTTGCGACTTCTTGGTGGGGACGACCGTGTTGCGGTTGATAATCTTGGTCATGACACCACCGACAGTTTCAATGCCCAACGACAAGGGCGCCACATCCAACAACAAGATTTCGTTCAGGTTGGAGTCGTTTTCGCCACCCAAGATACCGCCTTGCACGGCGGCACCGTACGCGACAGCTTCATCAGGGTTGATGCCGCGCGAAGGTTCCTTGCCGTTAAAGAAGTCCTTGATCAGTTGTTGGATCTTTGGGATACGAGTCGAACCACCCACAAGCACAATTTCGTCGACTTCGCTCTTCTTCAACCCAGCATCCTTCATTACCTTTTCCACGGGGGTCAACGTCTTTTTGAACAAGTCATTGTTCAGTTCTTCAAAACGAGCTCGGGTCAGCGTTTCGTCGAAATCTTCGCCGTCCAAGAGAGATTCAATTTCGAGACGGGCTTGGGGCTGGGTCGACAAAGCGCGCTTGACACGTTCGGCTTCACGGCGGAGCTTTTGCAACGCGCGCTTGTCGCTGGAAATGTCGATCTTCTTTTGCTTTTGCCACTTCTTGATGAAAAATTGCATAATGCGCTGATCGAAGTCTTCACCGCCCAAGTGCGTGTCACCGTTGGTCGACAACACCTCAAACACACCACCATCGATGGTCAACAAGGTGACATCGAAGGTACCGCCACCCAAATCGAACACCAACACGTTCTTTTCACCCTTGGCCTTCTTGTCAATACCGTACGCAATCGCGGCAGCCGTCGGTTCGTTGATAATACGTTGCACGGTCAAACCAGCAATGGTACCAGCATCCTTGGTAGCTTGACGCTGAGCATCGTTGAAGTACGCAGGCACAGTCACAACAGCGTCGTGCACTTCCTTGCCGAGGTAGTTTTCGGCAATAGTCTTCATCTTGGTCAAGATCATGGCGGACACTTCTTCAGGAGAGAATTGCTTGGCCTCGCCCTTGATCTTGACTTCAATAAAAGGACGTCCGTCCTTGTTGACGATGTGGAAAGGCAGCAACTTCTTGTCGGCTTGAACCGACTTGTCGTTGTAGCTGCGGCCGATCAAACGCTTCACGTCGAACAATGTGTTTTCGGGGTTGATCGTGGCCTGGTTCTTGGCACCGTCCCCAATCAAACGTTCGTCGTTCGAGTCCCACGCGACATACGACGGCGTGATACGGTTACCCTGGTCGTTCGCAATGATTTCCACCTTGCCGTTGGCGTAGTGCCCGACGCACGAGTACGTCGTGCCGAGATCGATACCGATCACAGGCCCCTTCGGTTCTTGAGCCATCGCAGAGCTCATGAGGCACGCCGCCGCGAGTCCCGCAGCGTACGCGAACGTCTTGATCAAGTTCATCTTTCCTTCAGTTGGCAAATTCGAAACTGGCTGCTGTGTGCATGGAAATCTGCGGTGGCTACGTGGCTCGGTGGGTTTGTATGGAAAACACACACTGTCAAAATTTATCGTCTCCCCAACCTTGGTGCCACGTCAGCATTTTTTTATCCAATATGGAAGTGTATGCATTGTCACAGGTAAGTATCCGTTGAATTTGTATGCAACCCGCGTTTCACGGATCCAGTGGTACACGTGTCGTGCGGGGGGAAATTATCAATTGTGACAGGTTCACCACGTGGCCTTCGCGCGGCGGGAGGTGGAACGTTCGAGAGAAAAGGCCAACGACAAAACGAAAGATATCGCACGGACACGTGGCACAGCGCCGAGCTTCGTATGCCGCTCCTTTTGGCTTGTTACATGCGTGTGGAAAGGCTTGTGGTTCTTATGGTGGCCGTGAAGCGCAGGCGTAAGCACATGCACGAGTCACCTTGGAGGAAGCATGAAACGATTCATCCCAGACGGGTTCGGCGACGATTTGCTGACACGCCACAGGGGGAGACAAGGCGTGGTACCGTGTGTACGTTGACATGAGACGTACAGGCGCGCGTACTCCCGACCGACCCCGGCGCGATGACCCGTCTCCGTCGGTGGCGTCGTCGTCGGTGCTGCCGCCTTGCGCACTGTGAGTGGTTTTCTTTGATTGGTTTATATTCGGCCAATCAGGTTGGACTCTATAAATAGCATTGGCTCGTGCTTTTTCACGGTGGAATCCAAGCACGATGGCGCAGCCGAGCGGCGACGACGCCCAGGTAGAGCGCAACGCCATGTGCGTGTGAGTGGGACATTGTTCATCTGTCCGTGTTCTCTTGCTAGTTCTGCGACGACTTGAGGTTTGCGATTGCCCAGCTTGAACCCGACGCGTTGGAAGGCAAGAGCACGCAAGAAATCCAGTGCCTGGCCGATGTGTATTCGATCTTTGGTTACGGTGCAGACGACATTGTGGATAAACGCGACCAGATCGTCATGTTCACGAAGATCCGCACGGAAATGATGGGCGTGTTGCGTCAAATGACGACGAAAGGCCGGTATGCCCCCGCGATCGTACTACGAGACCGACTCCGGCTCATCCGACGTGAATTCATCCAACTCCAGCAGACCTACGAAAAGGTACTCCTTGCAGCATTCTTGAGTCATTTAATGCTGTCCCAACATCGTGTACTAGCGGCGACAAGACGAAGAAGGCGACCACTTTCTCGACGCGATTACGCTCGTTCGCGCGCAACACGACTCTAAGTGGGTTCAAAGGCACGTCGACGTCGACACAAATTGCGACTGGCGCCGCGAAGACTTGGCCAAATCCCATGCGATTCAAACGAGGCAGCTGGAAGACTACCTCGACCGCATTCACGAACCAATGGTCAAGTTTTCAAAGACCCTTCTCGACCTCAAAACGTCCGAGCGCAACCTGTCCAAGCTGCAACTGTACGAACAGGCCAAGAGCGTGTACGCACGCGCCGATGCGATCGAAAAACTCGAGCGCGCCAAGAACGCACAGGTGCCACCATCCATCAAGCCGCACCTGTTGTGGTGTTTTACTGACGGACGGTCGAATGTAGGAGTTTCAACGGTTCAAGCAAAAACAGCGAGAAGACTTGCGGATCAAACAGCACGCAGAACGAAAGCAACTCGAGGAGGCGCTGACGGACAAGCAGTACGCAACGCTGCGGGCCAAGGAATGGGACACAAAGAGGTGCGTGGTTCAGGATCGTCTTCCCAAGAAGACAGAGAAGATCATGTATGGCCAGGGAATCACAACGAGTGAAGAATCTGAAGCGAGACATGCATCACGCCCATGCCCTGGACCAACACAAGCCACCAGAGTTTACGACACACCCGCTTGTCGCTCCACGCGAACATATAAAGCAGACGTCGAGCACATTCGGTGGCCAGCATTTCCTTGGCCGTGTGCGTGGCGAGCGGCTCCAAGTGCAGAGCCTTTGTGCACTACATGATGCAGAGGATTCGGTCCCGTCCGACGCAGTGCGTGCTTTGTATCGATGGAGTGCTCTGTACTAAAGCAGCGTTCGTTTTTGTGTAGGTCGTGTATTCTTGATCGAGACAACATCCTGCTGGGAATTGCAATGCTCGAAACTTTCAAATGACAATCCGCTCTACCGTGACGATTTGTGACCACATTGTATCGGATGGCCCACGTCTTGGGGTCAGGCAGGATGGAATACTCGTTTCATTCCGGGTATCATCGAGGTATCGATCGCCTCAGGGACACTGATGGGCTCGACGGCGTTTCTAAAGAAGGCGGAGAGTGTACAGCTATTGATTTGACTGTGCGGGAACGTCGTCATGTTGGCTATCATCGTCGCTCTCGTCATCGCTCTCGTCGTCGTCATCACCGTCGTCGTCCCCACGGAGAAAACGTGGTTTCGGCATGCTCTCGTCAACGTCGTCGCTGTCGTTGTCTTGCAAAATTCGATTCTTGAAGGCTTCTTTGGCCCTCGCCAGGGCCTCTCGTTTGTCTTTGTTGGCTTCCCGTAGCGCTTGCTTTCTCGCACGCTCTGCATCCACGATACGTTGCGCCTCCTTGACATGGAATTTTTCTTGCAGATCGTCGGCGCGGAAATCGTCCCGCACGCGCATGAGCCGCCGCATAAACACTTCTTCGTTGTCGTCGATCCCAAGCCAGTGCATCTTGGCCTCCATGGCAGCCTCTGGAATCAGACTCAGACCCCAATCCATGGCGAATCAGACTCAGACGGGTGTACGAACCTCCCAACAGGCACGGCTGCCACTGGTCCTTGGCGTACACGTGCACCTTGCCGTTGTCCATTTCGATTTCGATTTGCCCTTGGCCATATATTCGATTCATGCGAAAGGTTCCCTTGTACTTGTAACCCAACCTACAACCCCAATGAACGATGCTAGTCTATAAAATCCATTGCGTACGGGCTCGATTCAACGCCAAGGCCATGCCGCTGGTTTTTGTAAAACTCGCCGTCGTAGACCGCCCCCGACGGCAGCTGGAGCCGACCCTTGCCTTCACGCATCCCGTTTTTCCACTCTCCAACGAATTCAACCCCACTTGTAGTCGACCACGTGCCTTGGCCATGGTACTTGCCATCTTTCCATTGCCCGACGTATTTCGTTCCGTTCGGGTACTCCTACAATGCGTGAATCGAAAGGGTCCAAGATTCACTCCAGTACGCACAGCGGTGCCCATGCCGCACTGCACGCTGTCCTTCCACGCGCCAGTGTATTTGCCGCCATCCGCGAACTCGTAGACCCCCACTGGTCCTCGCATGTGGCCATCCTTCCACCGTCCGTTGTATGCATGGTACAAGTGCTTTCCGTGGCTCTCGACTTTGCCAGGCACGGCGGGGGCCAACCCAGGCGGCGCTGCTGCGACTTTGACGGGGGCAATTGGAATAGCTTTTGCGGTTGGGTCGTCCAAGTCGTGTTTGTCTGCGATGTCTGCCAACGGTGTATCATCGTCGATGCTGCCGTCGTTGCGAATCAACGGGTGGATCGAACTCGATCGGTCCGTGAAGCGGAGCCTCGGGGGTGGAAAGGAAGCAGTGCGGAACGCTCGCTGGAGCAATGACTGGTTCTACACAACTGCCCGTCTTGACACATGTGTAGGAGGTGGCCCCCCAAGACTTCGATGCACCTGTTCTCGAGGGCCCAGTTGGAGGGACTCGACGCGCTTTGCAAACGCCTCAAGATTCTGAATAGCCGCCTCGGTGTCGCTGAGACGCACGACTTGCGCTAGATATGCCGCTTCAAATCGATCAAACAGCTTTTGCCCGTATTTGTTGAGCACGAGCTGGTTCGACTTGAGGAACCACGGCGCAAACTACACAACGATCGGCGATGGTCATCCAACGTAGCCACACAAAAGAGCACGGCACGCGATGGCCTACGCACACGAGCGTGACGCTCCGGTAGTCCAACTCGACGCAGCATGCTGTGGTAGTACACACATCGTGGGTCTTCGTCTTTGTATTTCTAATCGGGAGGCCGGTCAAGCCAGAAGCAAGGAGGAGCGTACTCGAATCCATTGGGGAAGATTCTTGCGCTCTTTCCGCAACAGCGCGTTCACGTCCTTCATGAGCTACGCACACTCGGGCATCAAATACTGCGGTCCACGCACGTTCCAGGCAAACAAGATGCAAGTAGTAGTTGGTTCACCTTTGTGAGCTCTTCCTTTTGCAATTGGGCGGCGGCTTTGGCCTGGATCACGTGCGGGTTGTACATTCCTTCGCGCTTCTTCGTCCGGCGCTCCCGGTCCGCGCGAGCCTTCGCGCGTGCCCTACTGGCAGCCCCCATCCCTTGCCGCAACGCCTTCAACTGATCCGATGCACCCGCGCGGGTTTGCTTTGACCAGTCCCTCAACTCCATCTTGGCCATGTCTGCCAGGAGTGCCAAGTCGCCGCCGTCCGACGGCGCCTCCATTCGGCTGCTCTTCCTTATTGTGTAACTGCGACGACACGTCGCAACGGTTTCTGAAAAGTAATTCGAAGTGCCCTCGGGAGAGAGGCAAGGCGTCATGGCACGGAACTTGCCGCAGCCAAATG
Organism: Aphanomyces invadans; assembly: GCF_000520115.1. Lineage (NCBI taxonomy): Eukaryota > Oomycota > Saprolegniomycetes > Saprolegniales > Verrucalvaceae > Aphanomyces > Aphanomyces invadans. The sequence continues at coordinate 366,857 of NW_008580166.1, forward strand.
ACCCGACCGAATTGCACGACGGGTTGCGGTGAATAGTTTGTCTGGTCGACATGGAGATGCGTTTGTTCGCGTGGCAGAATGGCGCACCCTCCGCTCTTTGGCTGCATCTTTCGACCTCGTTGTTGATTCTGGCAGCGAATGCCATCGGGTCTAGCCCATGGCGAAGTCGTCGCCTGTGAATGGCGCGCCGTTTCAAAAGGTCCATGCATTGAAGGCTGCTCCACAAGAACTACACTGTCGTGACCAGCGTCGATGGGAATATTCAGAGGATGTGAAGGGCTAAAACTTTTGCATGCTAGTTGCTGTGGGGTACATGCAATCCTACGGTTCCTGCGGCCGCGCTGGTCCTTTCAAACGGGCGCACACATGCACTATTATGCTTGGAGTCTCTCAGTGGTTTGAAAACAGTTTTCCACACAGAACGTTGCATATAAGCCCCGTTCAGAATTAGCATGGTTGTGACATCATCGAGATCCGCTGTCCCTCGTTCTAAGCCCTGTCCACGGGCGACGAGCGCCGCACTGGCCTTCCTGCGGCCAACTCGCCAGAAACCAAAGTGGCGTCGACGTGATCGCTCCAGTCGCTCCGCTGGCCGTGGTGGCCATTCAAACAGTTCCCGAGTGTACTGGATCGTACGTACATTAAATACAACACATGTACGTAAGTTATCCGGACTCGACAGTATCCGTCGCATTCGACGGCGAGATGTCGGCGCGGGACCGGCAAGTGGCGCAGGAACTGGCCCAAGCATGCCGTGAGACAGCGGCGCAAGCGATCGCGGCCACGACAGCATCTGGCCAGGCCAGTGTTATCTACCACAATCGTGGCAAGTTTGGAAGCAGAAAGGAGGTATACTTACATCCCATGCCGTGAGCAATCTAAGTGACTGAATGGAGCTGGTCAGGCATTCAATGCCAAGATCGCGGCTGCCAAGGCCAAACGTGAAGCCAAGGAAACAAGTGGAACATGATCCGTGTGGATCATGTCGGGGCATGAAGGATAACGATATCTTGTACATTGACTCGTCTACTTTCCGTCGCATCAAATCCAGGCATCGAACGAGGCGCGCAGGCTTGTCACCACCGACGCCATGATGATGTGCTCCAAGACAGGGCATTGCACTGCTTGCCAATATGAGGAAACCGTACACAGTTGGGTCTTCCTGTCTATTTTGGTACCCTCGGTCGGCTTGCGACCCATCGCATTCCTGTTTCGACCGTCCCAGATTGTGGATGCGTCCGTGGCCCGCTCTCTTTGTCAGTTCGTTGGCCATGTCCGTGTACTCGGCGAACTTTGAGTTTCACAGCCGATGCATGCACCCGATCGATATCTACGACAACGCGGTCACGTGCACATTGCAGCCCCATGCGACGGGGTGTGGGGTGACCGCCCTAGCCCCGTGGAGTGGAATGTTTCGCCATGGCCGAGCCGAGCAGGCTACACGTAAGCCCGTCCTCCGTCTTCGCCAACATCCTCACTCGCTTCGTGGGCCGCAGTCGCCGAGTTCTCCGTGGCAGGGGGCAAGGTCTGGTACGACATCAGCACCGTGCCGCCTGGAGTACGTGCACCTCCCACCACCTTCTGGAATCGTCATGATCTTTCTCCATGCAGTCGGGAACATGCACAAGCCTCGTCGAGTGCATGCGCATGACGTCCAAAGTCGGATTCAATGTGCCCATGAGCATCTTTCCCAAAGGCCCGGCCCGCAACGACCCTCGGTACAACTGCGCGTACGTCGTGTGCTACGCGAACGGGTGCCGTGACGCATATCAGTACCCGTCGGACGACACCAAGACCAAGAGCTGCCCAGACACGTCGGATTTCGTCGTGACGTTCTGCCCCGACTTGCCGCCGTAAGCGACAAGCTCTCTCCACAAGACAGACGGGTTCATTCACGTCAAGCTCGCCCCAACGCATGGCGCAAGTGATATCAATGCGACTCGACAAACTGGCCGAGGCGCCGCGCTTCGATTGAAAAAAAAAAACATGATCTATTTGATGAAACGACACACGACCGTTGGAATTTTGTACACAACGTCGTCATCGTCCGAGCACGACGTTTGAAACTCGACAAACGGACGGTCGCAGTCGACGAGGCCGTGGTAGCGCTCCTCGACCCATTGCCGAAGCGGCACCGATAGCTTTTCCTTGTACAGAGCCTTCAATGCCGCGCTAAAGGCCGTGCGATCGTATAGCATGAGTCCGCGGACCGCGCTGTACTGGTCACCGTCCACTTCGGCGATGGGATGGAAAAGCAAGTTTACATGCAGCCCCACTTGGTCCTGCAGTTGATCGAGAAACTCGGACAGCGTTACGCGTGGTGCCACCTACATCACAGCAAACGCGCCATCAATCGTCGCCCCACGGGTGGCGCCTCGCACCGTGACAAGCGTCGTGTCCCACTTGGTGAATCCCGGCGGCTTGCACTTGACCTCGGACATTTCAATCATGTCGTACTCGTCCTTGGCCTTCTCGGGCTCGGCGGGTTCTTGGAGCAAGTACATGTTGAGGCCGAGCGAGTTGGACGAGTCTTTAAACTGGTCGAGCTTCTTGCCCTGGACGATCTTGAGCAGTTCAATCATGGCGAGCCCCGTGACGCTGGCCGTCGTCGTCGCGATCGCAGGGATGATCTTGCCCGCAATCATCTTACATTTGTGCCGCGACACTTGCTTGATGCGGTAGTTCCATGCGCGGATGTTGGCCGCGGCCGCGATAAAGTCAATGTGGAAGTTCAAATCGTTGTCCTTTTCAAAGTCCGCCGGCACGTAGCGCTGCGCAGTCGCGACCTGGCTGGACGAGAGCGACCCGAGCTCGTCCAGGAGCCGCTCGAGCTCGTGGACGTCGGTCGAAGTGGTCGCGCGCTCTTGCTGCTGCTTCTTGAGTGCCTCGTCGTTTTCCGCGATTGCTTCACTCGACGGATGCCACTCTGGCATCGGATGCGACTCTACGTACGCAGCAAACGTCTCGACTTGGCGCAATGACGACGACAATAGCACGACGTCGTCTTCCGGCAACGGCTGCAAGCCAAAGTTGACGGCAAACAGGTTGGCCGCCGACCGAACAAAGTCGACGTGGTACGTGTTTGAAAAGTCCATGTCGGTCGCGGCCTGGGGGAATCGCTTCGCGCCAGTCCAAAACTTCTCGCCCGACTTGGTCTGGTGGTGTTCCGGGAAATTGTGGATCAGTTGGAGGATGCGATCGCGAAAGAGCGACGTGAACAGGTCCTGGGCAAGCCCCATGCACACGTCAAAGTCCACTTGCGGCTTGGTAACGAGCCGATGCAATGCGCGAACGCTACCACACACACACACGAGTGAGCACGGGGGACAGCACCATCGACGGCGTACCGTTCGAGCTCGCTCGAGACAGCCGACGCACCGATCTTGGGATTCACGTGGTCCACCGTCGCGAGGCGCACCGTTTGCACGTACGTCGACGGATCCGCGGCAAACTTGGCCGCGTCGGCAAACGGTACGACAAACACGTCTTCAAATTGGGCGCGGGCCCACTCGATGCAGTGTTCAATCAGCGACGGAAAGTTGCGCAACGTGCACATGGGGATGTTGTCGTCAGGAGCGTCCTTTGGCCCGTCAGCATAACTCGCCGTCTTGTACGGCAGCACGACCTACCCCACGATCAAACCATGTCGACGCCGTATTGCGCGCACCTGGACGTTGCATTTCGTGCCGAGGGTGCCGCTCTCGAGCAGCGGCTTCTTGTAAAACACGCACTTCGAGTCAACGTACAGCCGGGCCTTGATGTTGTCGAGGGCGTTCGTGACAAAGTCCAGATCGTTCCAGAACGCGTCGTCAAACACGTGCTCCGTCGTCGGGGCGACCAAGTGCTCCAGCGTCAGCACGTTCAGCGACGCGTTCATGTGGCGGACGGCGGCGGTCGCGGCCACCGATTTCGGCTGGCCCACGTTGTGTTCTCGAAACAAAAACTGACGGTTCAGGTTGCTCACTTCGATGCGATCGTTGTCAGTGACCGTGATGAGTCCGTTGGGACCACACCCGACGCCAACCATGGCAAAGTTCTTGAGGTATTCGCACCCGAGCGCGCCGCACCCGACCAAGAACGTTCGCACGTTGGCTAGCACAAAACATGAGCCAAATCAACGTGCATGGTCGCGCACCGAGTTGGTCGTGAAACGCCGCGCCAAACACTTGAATCATGTGGTCGTAGCGCGAGTTTTGACGCGCCCAGTCGGTCGGTCGCTTGTCCGGGAGGACTTCGGCGAAATCCAAGTGCATCCACTGCTTCAACGGCGTAAACTTGCCCGTAAACTTGACCACTTCCTGCGCAATCACACCGCCGTAAAAGGCCGCGACGGGATGCAACTCGATGCGCGCGACGTGGGTCAGTTGTCGGAGGAGCGTCTCGTCCACTTCGTCGACGCGAAGTGGCTCGACCTCGACGCCGGGAAGGGCGGGCGGACCAGCTTTGGCGAGCGCAATCTAAATGAACCTCTTTCTTGACCGACCACGCAAGCAGATTACGCGCCAGCCTTACCACTTCGTCAGCGTCCTCGTCGTTGTACAGACGAGGCAAGTGCCCGTGCGTTGCTTCGAATTCCATGAGGCCCCACACGAGCAAGTGCAATTGTTCCGCGCGACCTGGCAAATTCCACCCACCATGAGCGTCATCGTCCGACGTCACCCACCAAATTTAGCGCCGTCGGTAAACATGAGGCCAAAATCGCCCGGATGGACGGGCGACACCTACAACGACGATTCCACGACCCGTCCTTCGTGCAAAAGATGGCAGCGGACCGTACCAGCGTCTCCTGGAACGATCGAAAATGCGTCGTAAAGGGCTGCTTGCTCTGCGTAAACATGCCGCCACCAAGGTACGGCGAGAACCGCGCGGTGCCGCCGACAAGCTTCAAGTGATACGGATCAAACACTTCGACTTGCTTGCCATTTCGAAACACTTTTTTCGACGCAAACTTGATGCGGTAGGGACCCATCGTGTTGATGGTCTGGGTCGGGTCGTCCAGGTTGACCATGCCGTCCACTTCACTGCACACGACAAGCACACCCCATGAGCCATGGCAACCACACCAGACAATCCTACCTAATCTCAATCCATCCATCGTGGTCCGAGTCGGGCAACTCGTGCATCTTGCCGTCGTCGTCGGGCCCGAGCAACGACACAAGCCCGTCGTCGTCGTTCGTAATGTCTGTGATGATACGTGTGATGGGGTTCTCGCCCGTCGCATCGTGGGTCAAGAACGCAGGACCAAAGTCGGTGAACGCATACCCAAACGCGCCTAAAGAGATGGCGCTGCGTCAAGACGATGATACATGGCCGTGTGACGGCGCAACCTCGAATGTCGCAGTTGATGAACCCAATTGCAGGGGACTGTTTGCGGCAAAATGCATCCCATCGGATCAACTCGTCGCGTGGCGTGTGCGTGAACACAACGACATTGTGCTTGCGCACGATATCCTCTGTCAACGGTCCCGTGTGGGCCTTGACTGTCACGGTCTTGTTCAACTCGGCCACCTACACGTCGCACTCGCGTGAGACGTTGATATCGAGTCGAGCAGCAAAGAAGGACACAACGTACGCGATGCAACACGGCAGGCCCACGAGGGGTGCCAACGTCGGCCTCGGTCAAGAAGAAGTTGACCCCCACGTCTTCGATCTCCGTCAGCCCATCTAGACCACGCATGAGACGGCTTTGACAAAGTCTGTATATCGTACCATCATGAATGGTGATGGCGCCAGGTCCAGCCAAGATCAAGTTCTTGGCACATTCGATGCCAACCCCACGCATGCCAACAATCAAGACCTTCAACTTGACGAGCTTGGCCATGGTTTCCAGCCCAAACGCGCCAATTTGGCGACTGTACTTGTCCATAAATCCTGCATCTCCTTCAAGGGTCTCCATGGCAGTTCGTCGTTTCTTCGGCGGCCTCTCGTCTGTCGTCGTGGTTGCGTCGACCGAGAATTTCGTATCTGACGTCGACGGGGTGGTGGTGGCGACGCAATTTAATACCAAAATCGAAATCGCCACTTGATGTTTGTATCCATGTCGCCAACTGTTCTTTTTATTCCCCTCGTGGCCGAGTTTCCACCAATCCAATTGCGTCGCATAAACTTCCCGACGGTCGAGTCGGATATTGGACGAACATGCGCAGCCCACACACATGCCGGAAGCGCTGCCGCAGGGGGCCTGCTACCAGCGACAAGTGGGGACACATCTCTCTCCTAGTTACAAATAGCTTGCTTGCCTCTCTCCTAGTGTCAAAGTGTTCTCGCTTGGTCGGCATGGACGTGTGTTCCGAGGGTCGTTGCCGCAGAGGCCCCATCGTCAACTCGACAAAGACGCTATCGTGTCGCGTGAGTTTGTGAGCCTGTCGTAGTGGCTTCGAGCACGTCAGCCTCCACGACATCATGCGCTTGCTGCCCACGCCACGTCGTCGTGTTCTCACGTCAAAGCGCACGGGCTTGGATGAGGAATCTTGTTCGCGTCCACATGGGTGGGCGACGACGCTGGTCCATAAATAGAAATGAAACCTGGCTGACGGCGCGGCCACGCAATTTGCTCTCGATGGATCCCGAAAACCAAGCCAACATGCTGTGCCAGGCCAGAGCCCAAATTGACTTGGGAGGCACGGCAGTAGTAAAAACAATCGGTAAAATGCTCGGACAACAAGAGTCGGCCCGCATCTTGCAGCGCGTTGCGCTTCCTCGAGGACGCGTTGGGACCACTCCGAAACAGCGGGTTGCCACAAAGTACACTAGCACGTACGTGCGCGCGTGTCGAGCGCTGTTTGGACCATTCGACGGCCAAGGGTACATGGAGCTGAACCAGCTCAGACCCATGTTGGAACGCCATCGTCTGCTCGACCCACACGATGAAGGCGCTGCTGCCAAGCTTGACGCGTGGCTGCAACGCCCCCGCGACGGACACATCACGTTTCTCGATTTTGTCGACGCTTGTTTCACCCTTGTGGGGCCGTCTCTGGCTGCAAAGTGGATGGATGGTACCACGTCACGGCACGACATGTCGCCGACGACGAGCCTCTCGACTGTGTCGACGGCCACAGACTCTCGTCTTCATCCATTCGACGCCATGAAGGACCAGCACAAACACGCGATGGAATTTTCGTACGCAGACCACGTCGAGACTGACCCAGTACGCAAACACCTCCTCGGTTCCTTGTCTACAAAATCACATGGAACGTTGGAGTAGATGCAGGCGCAGCGCCTGCAGGACGCGACGACGCTGTCCCATTCCCATAGCCTAGTCATGGACACCCCGTATCGGTGTATTCGCCGCGTGGTCAGCGAACAGGACTTGCATGAACAAGTGAGGGTCATCGTGTCGTTCAACAGTCATGGCACTACGTCCCTTTCAACAGGCGGCGGGCGACACTGCAAAAAAAGCCGTCAAGGTCAAGGCCCAGCGCCACTTGGCGTCGGAGCATCGGTGCGTATGCCACACTGTCATGCCTAACGTGGCTAGCTGTAGGAAAAAGGTGGAAGCGCGCCAGGCACACGCACGAAACTTCTCGTGTAGCGTTGGCATGGTGGCACGCCACATTCAGATCGGCGGTACACCATGGCGCAGCTCGCATGCGCATCGCGAAAGTAGTGACGCCAAACGTGCGTAGAAATCAAGGAGAAGCGGCAGCTCGGCCTACAGGAGAGAGTAGCACTTGTGAATTGGCGAAAGCAAGACGATCAACGATCGCGGTCGGAGATGGAAGACTTCAATGCGGTTCGTGGGACGACCCTCTCAGCCGTGGAGCACTCGTTTTTGGTTTACGCGGTAGCGTGTCAAGCTGACCAAGATCCAAGACATGCACTTGATGAAGGCCCACATGCATGACAAGCTGATGTTTGAGCAGCAGAAGAAGGTGAGGATACATCTCTACCAAAGCAACGAATACAATGGATTCGCATGGCTAGGAATACAGGGAAGAGATGATTCGGCGGCAGAAGGACTTGTTTACAATCTCCGACTCGACGTGCACGCTGTTGCGACGGCCGCCCGAGCTCCTCGCGGCGTTGGCGGGGGTACAAACTCCAAAGCAGCAGAAGATGCTCGCTATGGCAGAACGCCGATACGTCGAACAAAGCCGAAGCCAGCAGCTTCGCGATTACAAGCACGACAAGGACGATGCCAAACCAAAACGGTACCTGCGAGCGCCCATCATCGATGTCGACCAACAAGACCCAGACAAAGCATGGCACAACGAAGAGGCCGAACTCACTGCTGCAATGAACGCGTTGTACGCCGAGTGGGTGCAGGAACAGAGAGACCTGTCGCCGCTGATCCCCACTGCGAATTCGCCGCCTGCAGCGCTGCGGTACTACGGCACGATCAAGCAATTGCCACCGTCGCCGTTTATGTCATCCACGGAGCGATAACGTTCATCCATTTACTACTCGTGGGCTCGAGTGAAGTGTTGCATGACCAAGAGCGCAAGCATCGATCCATCGCTGCGTCGACCGTGGCACGTCACGGACGAGATGCTTGCTACATGTATTGTGTATGTGCAATGTGTACGACTTCTGTATTTTGGCTCCTGGACCCTGATTGGCTAAACCATTCGAAGACGGATCGCGGATTGGATAAAAAGCAATAGTTCGATTGAATTTGACCAATCAATTTGCGCCGACCCAATCCCGCCAACCAAATCCATTATTCAAGGTATAGTGAACTCAAGTTGTTTTCGATTCCATAGTGAACCCCATACCGCGGTGGTCTCATCCAGCCCGGGACAAGATTTCTCGCACCGTCGGGGACGACACCACGGACGCGTTCGGGCTCTCAACGATCGAGGAGAAGCATGGACCAGTACGAGCATGTACGAGTGATCGGCAAAGGCTCGTTTGGGATCGTGAGCAAGATCGTGAGGAAAGCAGACAACAAGGTATGTTCCGCGCTCACGACGGGCCCGACATGATCAGCGCGACCAGTCAACTCATGCCCTTATAATTGCAGGAACTCGTGTGGAAAGAAGTCGACTATGGGCACATGGACGAAAAGCAGAAGCAGCTCATCGTGAGCGAAGTCAACATCCTGCGGGAACTGAAACACCCACACGTTGTGCGGTATCTCGACCGGGTCATCGACAAGCAGTCGACGAAAATTTTCATCGTCATGGAGTACTGCGAAGGAGGCGACCTTAGTCGTCTCATCAAGCGCCACCGAAGAGACGGGTACAGGCATATGCCCCATTTACATGTCGTAATGTGTGGTACTATGGTAGAACGTTCGTCGACGAAGCGTTCATTTGGAAAGTCCTCACACACATGTACCTTGCGCTGAAAGAGTGCCATCGACACAAAGAAAGCAACTTGGTGAAACCAATTCTGCACCGCGACATCAAACCGGGCAACGTTTTCCTCGACGCCGAGGTATCGTCGCCCACTTCGTTCGTGTTGATGGTTCACCGTCCACCAGGGCAACGCCAAGCTAGGCGATTTTGGCCTCGCCAAGGAACTTAGCAGCGAGTCCAAGTTTGCACACACTAACGTTGGCACTCCGTACTACATGAGCCCTGTGCGTCTCATCACCTCGTCGGTCGTCGTCATCGTGTGTGTAGGAAATGGTGAACGACATGACTTACGACGAACGGTCCGACATTTGGGCGCTGGGGTGCTTGATTTACGAACTGGCTGCGCTCGTGTACGTCCATCTTGTGCCAATTTTTTGTCTCGCTCATGCGTCGACAGCCCTCCATTTGACGCGACAAATCAACTGGCGCTGGCCAAAAAGATCAACGCGGGCAAGTTTTCAAGAATTCCCGACATGTATTCCGAAGACTTGTTCCAAGCGATTCGATGGATGCTGCATCGCCAAGTATGGCTAGGTATTCGTGCCGAGGATCACACGTTTTGTGTGCGCCCCCGTAGAGATCCAGACGGCCACGGATTGAAGACTTGGAGCGCGTGCCGCTCCTCGCCCGGCGGCTTCGAGAGTACAACATGTCGTCGGTTGAAGTCCAATTGCAAAACACGTGCGTGGCCGCAATTCCGCGACCAGGCGCGAGTGACATTGGTCGTAGATATGCTGCCAAGATGAAAGAGCTGTTTTCGATTCAAGAGGATTTGCAAAAACAAGAAGCGTTGCTGCTGGTGCGCGAGACACAAATCCACGGTACGCTTCGTTCGCGAATGTGGTCATCCCGTGACGACGGGTTGTATCTAGAGCGCGAGACAGAACTAGCCAAGCGCGAGCTCGACCTGAAGCGACGAGAACAAATGTATGCGACGTCCACAGGACACCACGCGTCATGTTTGGCTTGATAGGGTCGAGATGCTGTCCCGCACGCTGTCGACGTTCTCGCCAAACAACTCGAGTCCGTGCGACAGTCCGACCCAGCAGCACAGCCCCAGCTGCACGGCCTGCAGTAGCCGAACGAGTTCTCCAAACCGCGACAACAGTCGCATCCAAGCAAACAACAACGACAACGTGCGAACGGTGTCCGAGGTCGACTCGACACGCGCCACCGTCAAGACGTCCTCGTCGCAACGAAGTCGCCACTTTAATTTCACCGACACCCCTGTCAATACAACGCCGCCAAAACCGGCCTCCAACTCCGTGCCACCGTCAAGGTATTACGCTGAGATGGGAGCCATGAGGCCGCCCATCGCAGTCGATCGAGTGGTAATGGTTTCCATGGACACGGATGGCGCTCACGCTTGTTCTCGTAGGAGCGCATGTACCAAGCATGACGTCCCATGCAATAGATAGCCCCTTTTCTTAGTCCAATTTACCCCCACGACAGAGTCACCCGTTTGGTCACTTCACGGCAACCGCGGCTGGACCAGAGTTGTTGACACGGATCTGCAGCATGGACTCGACTTTACCCCGACAGATGGGACACGTACTGCCAGGTCGCTTGAGCGCTTCCGAACACTCCAAGCAAATGCACATGTGTCTGGCCATGAGCGGATGAGATATTGTAAATGCTATCGAGAATGTGTACCGGCAGGGTAGGATGGTGGTGTTGCGAGGCTCGCACATGCAAATGATGCACTCGGCGCCGTCGATGACGTCGGTTTCTACAGCTGAAGTCGACAAGGCAGGCGCGGTGGCATTGCCCATGGTGTCGTTTGTTGTGGTCGTACAACATGCCGCGCCTTCCATGCCGTATATTTCCTGTAGCTCGTAAGTCTGGCCCAGGACTTCCACTTTCTGCTTGATCACTTGCACCTTTCGCAAGGGAGGGCTCGAACCCGTGGCAGGTGGGAACATGATAAATGTTGCTTGCTTTTGCGTCCTTGACGCGACTGAGGCATCCGCAACCACCGTGATCTCCACGACGAGGGGGAACGTGCTGCTCTTCCCGTCGTAGATAAGCTGGGACGGTGTCCAGTCGGCCAACGACAGTGGCACGGACGCAAAGGATTGCCCCAATCCAGCCGGAAACACTTGTCCACCCCAGTCTTTCATCGAACCGTTCGCAGGTTTCTGGCTCGTGACCGTGGAATTGCCTTCGTCGTCGATCGTTTCAATTGCGTCCAAGAACAGCGTCACTGTGCACGGCTTGCCTGCGTCAAAGACAAACTCGAGTCGCGCCGTTGCCGAGTCGAGTGCCACGAGCTTCAGCGATTGTTTCTTCAGATTGACCTCATTGCGCACAGTGGTTGTTTCTTGCATCTCGGGGGCAGCTTGGAGCACGCTGTTGATATGGTCTTGGATGAATCCCATGTCGGCGCGACCGCGATTCATGTACAGCGCCTGCATTTGCGCATGTGTGTACTGGTTTGGAGCAACATTGGAACCCGTAGCTGGATCTCCGTACAGAAGTGGCGGTTGATTGCCTCCCATCGACCTCCTTGCCACTGCACCGTTGCCGCCCGCGACGACTCCTCCCATGTTTCCCATCGATATGGCCGTTTTCTCGCTCAAGACCTATTTTCGTTCTGGAATTCACGTGTCATTGTGAATAAATATGATAAATGATATCTCATTTATCTATACCCAACTCCGTGGTAGTAGTACTATGGTCCTTGTAGATTAGTAGTAAGTACTACAGGTCGAGAATGGTCGATTATATGAGGTCAACTTTCTTTGTCTTCTGCGACAACGCGTGCTTTTCAATGCACCACGAGCCGACAAGCACGAAGAAGAGGCCAACCCACTCAAAGTAGAAGCAGAAACCGTAGCGCATATCAACGCCGTCGCCGCCAGACTTGATGCCCTTCGCTTGGGACATCAAGCAAAACGTGAGCACACCTGAGCAAATGGCAGCCAGAGTGGATGAGACGCGGGAGAACGTGACGAGCCACAATTGCTGTTTGCAGCAAAGCACGACACAAATGAGCGCGACGAGGGTCAGGAACGTCAACGCAACGAACAGGATCGACATAGCGATCGACGCTTTGCCAAGGGAGCCGCACGTGGACTGGAGGAAGAAGTCAACATCGACCCACGCCATACCCGTCATGATGGAGATCTCCTTGGCGGCATTGTTTCCTTCTTGGTTCGCAAAGTAGTAAGCGCAGATTGCGAGGTCCGACTTGTGTTCTTGGAACGACGGCTTGCTCGTGTGCCCGATGTAGCGGTACGACCCACCCGCGCCACCAAAGAACGGGTAGCAGTCCTTGACGTTGTACTGGTCGTTGTTTTCACCCTTGAATTTCGCGTCAAAGCACATCCCGATCAACCCGACGCTCGTTTCAGCGCTCTGAATGATCGCGTCGTGGTGTTGCGCGACCCCGACATTCGTGAACCACATAGGAGTGATCACGCAGACAAAGCCAAGCCCTACAGCAATGAGGATCGTAATGATCCCGGACACACCCCATCCAGACACCATCGTGGTACGCCTTGGTCGACCTGGAATTTCAAGAAATGCCCTGGAGTCGCCGGGCGGACGATCGAATGTCGAAGTGAATTGCAGTTCAACAACCGGCTAAAAATCGAATTTCGTAGAACTTACAACTCAGCGACGCATCGGCCGACGACAACGCATTTGTCGCCGGTTGTGCCGTTTTGTGCAACGAGAACATGCTGGACACGCTCCAGCTGCGACGAGCTACGGCCTCAAGCGGTTGGATTTCTCTTCAATTACCCTCACGCATCCCCCTGAGCGCCAAGTTCCCCATTGGCAGTGATTTCTTTGACGAAACGTGTCTTTTTGCATACAACTCGAGCGCGTCAGCGTCATGGCCTCCATCGCGACTTCATAACTTTCGCAACTCGATTGCTTCTCATTCCACTGCCAGCACGTCAGCGATACCCTCGTTGTGAATTCTGTGGCGACGAGTACATTTGTCCCCTGATCAAGTGGATTGCGCCCAGGATGGCATTGATCTCTTGTCGTCCAAACTATCGAAATCACGTCGAATTCGTGCGTTTTCATTGGGTAAAATTCGAAGTTTTCATGTCACCAAGTTCAAACAAGCAAAACCAGCCCGCGCCGATCTTTTTACGATTTGACGACGATGTATAGTGATATCAAGTGAAACTCTCGTGGTCGAGCTGCAATTTTATTCTCGCCGCACCGACACTTTATCCGGACGACACAATGCCGGCGGCATGGCACACACATCACGACGGCAATTCACAGTGTGGTCACATCGCGAATCCTTTGTCTCTGCGGAGACCCAGAGTAGCAATGGGGTCGATGCGGAAAGGGCTGGCCGCCATCGTCGCGATGGTGCTCGTTGTCTCGTTGGGCCTCCTGGCCCTGGCCTTGCCATCGTGGGTGTCGAATGCCGTCGTGGATTCCGAATGGGATGGCAGGGTCAAGCGTGTCCAAGGTGATTTGGGCTTGTGGGGGCTCTGCGCGGACGTTGACTTTGACAACGCGAAGGTACTTATTCCCGGCATGGAGTCGGTGGCAGATTTCAGCATGCGCACGTGCTATTCGTACTTCTGGCCCATCGAAAACGAAATTGTGCGCATTGACACGGTCATCAAGCGCGACGCGTACGCCACAAGCATCTGCGACCACTTTCATACAAACAACGTTCGAGCGTCCAAGGCCCTGGCCATCATGACTGGCATGTCGTCGTCGTCCATGAACGACTTCCTGGAAGCGTCGTGCAGCCGCACCGGAAAAGCCGTTGCAGCCTTGGTGCTCGCTGCGAATACGCTCAATCTTTTTGCGCTAATCCTGTTGATCGTGAGCGCATGCTGCTGCACCTCGCGTGCGTCACTACCGCTCTTCGCACGTTACATGGTGAACATTGGGATCGTGTGCAGTGCCATCATGTCGTTTCTCGTGTTTGGGCCGTTGCGCAAGGCGAAAGCAAGCTCGTCGCACGTTGCGTACGGCGCACCTCTGTACTTGGAATTCGCCTCGTTTTTCGTCGCGTGTTTTGCCGTGTGTGTCATCGAACGGTTCGAGGGCAGTGTCAAGAAGCGGCGAAACGCTGACGACACGGACAAGCGACTGGAAGCCAAGATCCGAGAGCAAAATCTCATCTCCAAGACGAGCGTGCACCGCGCAGACATTGTGTAGCGCTCCAAGCGTGTGTAAATTCATATTGTGACCGCATGGCTTTGACAGTCTTGAAAGGCCACTGCAAATCAACAAGGGGTCGCCACCCGTTGGACTGGGATGATCCTCTGCATGCGACTCAGTCGTCCTTGCGAATGACGACGTGTACAGATTACATGTGCAGCAGCAGCAACACAACAGTAACACGCAGAACGCCAACAGGCTCATGCAACTCACGGTGGCGTTCAATTGAAGCTTTTGACGTTGACGGTGCTGAGGCCGCATCGCAAACACCGCTGCGAGAGCTTTCGGGTTAGGAGAGATGCACGACATCGTCAGTATTGTTCAAAGCGGCAGAACTCTCGACTTTAGTCCCGTGTATTCGCGACCCATGTAGCGGACTGTCGAGTTTACTCAAAGTGACATATTTTGTAAGATTCAATTCAAATGCGGTCGTGCCTTGTACCCTTTCCGCCGCCCAAAATGTGCTGCTCAATAGCCCATGACAGGAGGATCGTAAGCACGAAAGCCGCGATCTCCAAGTACAACGAGAAGCCGTACGTAGCGTCAGCATACCGCAACTGGGTGAACTGGCTGAAGACCAAGAACGACAGCACGACCGAGAAGATTGCCGACAAGATCGTGAGAAACCGAGTCATTTGGACCATGCAACTACGGTTGTCGCAGCAGCACACGCCAAAGACGAGCATGATAAACGACAAGAACAGGCATAACGGACTGCCCAACGTCATCGCTAGCACTGCCTTGCCTGTGCTCGAACACGTCTTGTCCAAAAAGTTTTTCATGGCGTCCTTTCGCAGGCCCGACATGGTGCCAAGTGCGCCCGCGGCGCGGTCGTTGTCGACAGCGTAGTGGTCGCAAATGCTTGTCATGTACTTGTCGAATTTGAGCTGGCCGTCAAAACGCGCAATCGTGCGCTCGAGGGGGACAAAGTATCCGTAGCAGTCATTGATGTTGTAGTTGGACGCGGTGTTCGTGCCTTTGACCAACGTCGCCGTGTTGTCCCACTTGACGTCGAGGCACATGAGCATCACACCAAATCCCGTGTCAGCGCCTTTCACAACGCCATTGTACGACACATCCACGGCTGAATTGGTCACCCACTTGGATGACAGGAGCGCAGTCAGCGCAGACGCCAACGCGAGGAAGTTCAGCGCAATTGCAAGCCCTCCGTATCCACTGCACCCCATCTTCTTTTGAAATGCACGCGGATGCCAGGCGCGAATGCCCCGCGCGATTGACGACAGACGACGACGAAACTAGAGAGTTCAGCTGAAGAGTGTAGGTTTTATCGCTATAAAAGATACATGTCACGACAAAGCAGTGCAGCACATGACTCCTACATTCGTTTTGCGGTCGCTTAACACAGCTTTTAAAAACACGACGTTTGGTGGAGTTTTATCGAAGTACCATCAATATACAAATTGCCATATAATTATCACAATTCCAGGCAAGAAACTAGTAGTTCACCCCCTACTAAGTACGTACATGCCATCACCCCCGTTCGGAACATTTCACGAAACAAACACCTCAAACTCTATACTGTATGACGCCATGCGGCGGTTTTTTCACGAAAGAACCTCAAATGTGCACATACGTCCGTCGTACCTGCGCAACTCGCACCCACGCCGCAGCGCTCCAGCTGTGGCTGCCTCCAGCCTGCCGACTGGAAGTAAGGCGTGGCTCCTCGCCCGTCCGCGAGTTTCGGCGTCCCAGGCAATCACGCGATATGCAACGATTGCAACGTCGCTGTTCCGTGCTATCTTCTTGGCACCGACAACATCTCGCTAGCAACGCTCAAGGTGTTGCATGCAAATATGAAAGGCGCATTGTCGAGGAGCACCACATCTCTTGCGACTCTTCTTACATCGTGCACGCAGGATTGGGCAACCGAAGACTCCCCTTATCGAGGACATCCAAGTGAAATACATCTCAAACAACATAGTTGTCACAAGCGGGCCCAAGCACATAGGAAGTCGGAGGAGCGAGGAGTCGCATTGTATTCGAGCCCAAGAAAACCAGAGTGCACAACATGTTTCCGATTCCAGTTGGTGTGATTGCCCGGACGAAACCTGCTGCGAGATGAAGTCGAGAATTGTTCTCTCCCCTCATCGAGAGCGTCCATGGACCAAGCCCTCGCATCGCCATACTGACCCTTAGACAACACCTACACTTAACGCAGTCAGTACAATTTATATGTGGTTGCAGCCCTCACATGAACTACCCCGTCGACCAGAGACAAAATTTCTATGATGAGCTCCACTGCAGCGGACAGCAGCACTGCCCAAACCAGACGTCAATATCGTCTGTGGGGACTATCATGCTAAACTCGGCAAACCTCACAGCACGCTCCCGTACATGGGCCAAAATGGCCGCGGCCACCGAAACTCAAATGGTGATGTCCTTGCTGACTTCTGCTCCACCAACGAGTGCTTCGCCGACAACACGAAGGTAAAATAAAATGCGCGCACAACACCAACACGTGGACATCCCGCCGTAATGACCACTGTGTTTGCAACCAGATCGATTATGTCATTTGCCGCAAAGCACTGTCGGATACATGCCTTGACGCACAAAACTGGGGAGAGTTTCGAGTGAAGGCCGACCGCAACGTAGTCCCTGCAGACTTTGCTATACAGTATACGAAACATTCTGTTTCCCAAGCACATGAAGCCAAACACGAAAAGTGTTTCATTCCCCACCTCGCTCTTACACAAAGATGAAATGACAACGATATCCGTGAGCAATTCACTTTCTGCGTGCACGACTGCTCTTCGAGCCACAGTCACCCGAGCTAGACCCGGCTCCATCGACATCTTTTCCTCCACGCAAGAAGCCGTCTACGACATGTCATTGACGCTGTTCGCCTCTACCCCTTGGCACAATGGGCTCACGCAATGAACCCGGAAGAACAGACATTACGACCTCACAAAGCCGCCAAAACAGTCGCCTCCAAACTACACAAGACAGACCACCCGTAAACTTGGAAACCTCTTGAACGACGCCAACGACATTCAAAAACGAAAGACACTTGGCCAAGCCAGCTTCAGATATACATGGACACTTTGGTTACGTCGACAACAAAGCACCGTCGCGCGTTCGTCTGGATAGCAGCTACACGTCAAACGCATCCGACTCGACAATTGTGGAACATGGGCACTCACACAGACCGAAACGAAGTCCCTTGATCAGTGTCACCGCCGCCAACTGTGCTCTCTTATTGGAATCCGGTGCCCAACGCAAATATCTGCCGAAGCTTTTTACCGTTGATGCACGACAAACCCGCTGCATCGTTTGATCCTCAAGCACTGATGGAACCTCCGTTGGTCACGTCCTCCGACGACACAGGGACATCCCCACCAACCAGACGTGCATCTTCGTGGAATCTGCAGC
>NW_008580166.1:386715-388180 GCF_000520115.1 Aphanomyces invadans
TCACTTACTCTCATGTGCAATATTTACGATAAACCTAATCACTGGTCCCCTCGGTGCCGTCGACTACCGTACTGTAAAGACAAATGGCAACTACGACCATAGTCACCAATGCCCAACATTGCCTCCTCCGGCAGAAAATCAAACGGTCGTATTTATGACGACGATGGCCACGAAATCTCTTTGAACTAGTGTTCAAAAATTAGCTCCTAACCCGTCGACATCATCATCATGATCATCAAGAGTGCTGGAAAGGAAAAATGAAGACGACATTTTCCAGATTTGAGTGTGGGGACTGTTGGATGAACTTGCAGTGGCAGTCTCTGATTGGCTGGGACACCAAGTGAAGGCCGTTGATTGGTCAGAGTAGTAGTAGGGGGTGGCTTCGGATGGACCAGGGCATGGCTCACGCCCAAGTGCGCGGAGACCACGCCTTGCAAACAGCGCGCGCTTGACAATCATCAAACAATGTGTTTCGTAGAGGTTGGTGGGACACACGCCATCACGCACCTAGTCGTTTGGTCACTGCGACACGGGTCGAACGCAACGAATGAATTCGTGAACGTGCGACGCGACTGCCTCACGGCGTACCTGCCGCATGACCCGACACGACGAAAAAGCTTGGACGTTCGGGCCCTGCTCGTTCCTCGCCAAGGCACCGCCAGGAGGAAGTTCTGTGCGCATGCGCTTGTCGTTGCTCGCTGTGCAAGGCAGCAAATCGTTCGTACAACGGGATGGTCCTTAAACCGTTCGGACAACTACACTCTGGAACACGTGTGCACCATCGTTCCTTACTATTTTCAAGTCTATTTGTTTTGTACGACTCTGCAGTTTGTCACATGTCCCACCTGTGCGATTATATTCTACCAAACATCGCAACAAGTTCGACGCCATCCTGTGCCACACGACATGGGACGAAACGACATGTCTCGACATCGTCCAGCGCACCCACAATCTATTGGTGCAGTGGCTTGACCTTGTGTGCACCACTTGCTCCATCATACCGATGACACGATCTTGATCATCCAGCAACGCCGCCAGCACATTGCCACGGCTGGTCGTCTCCTGTGGGATTGAGAACGCAGTATGAAAGGCGGGACGACAGAGTGCGGTGTCGACCAAATTTGGTATCCGATTCTACGGTTGGCGCCGGGACTTGTGCTCCAACAAGATGCGGGGGGGGGACGACTTTACTTGATGCGTGATTGCGTGTCCCACCAAGCTGGAATGGGTGTTTGACAGTTGTTCATGAATGCCATTTTGTGGGGATTCATGTCACGAGTGCCGATTCAATGATGGCGGTGGGCGTGCACTAGAAGGTTGATCTACACGAGATATCCCTAGCTGGGGAAGACTTTGGCGTAAGGATGGTTCCATTCATATCGTCTATCCCATGCGCTCGTATAATCGGTGGCGTTCGATGCCTGGTGTGGATGCTTCACACGTCGCAGTGCTCACAGCCGGCACG
>NW_008580166.1:395269-397744 GCF_000520115.1 Aphanomyces invadans
TCTCGCGGTCGGAACTGCGGGGAACACCACAGTACCCGCGCTTCAAACACGACTGTCGTTGTCTTGGATTGGCCTTCTTGCTTGAGGTCGGGCCCACGCCACTCACCGCGGCCTCGCCTTTAGAACCATTCGTATCCTCTCGCTCCCTGCATGTTGTGAGTCAGTGCCTTGTTTGTCTGCAAAGCGGCTTCCTTCCGGGAAGCAATGCAAAACCCAAACTGAGCTACTTCTCATTACCCTTCCTAGGCAGTTCACTTCGTTACCCTCAATACAATAGAATCTTGCCAGGAAGGCCAGACTCCGGGACGAGGAGACTCCGCATGTTTATCCTTACAGATCGTCCCGTAGCGATTGATCTAGCATCGACGACCTCCTACAGCAGCTCTGTGTGATTGTCCATCAAGGAGCAGCTGGCCACCGTCGAGTGGAGGCGACGACGCAATCTGTTGCGGCGAAGTTCGAGTGGGCCAAGCTCAAGGTTGACGTGGTCGACTTTGTCTCGGGGTGTCTCCATTGCGTGTGTGCAGATGACGACATGGAGCCCCGCTGCTTGGTTCTGCTCTGCATGCTGAGCGCCCCAATGAGCTTATCCATTTTGACTGGTTGTCTCTGCCGAAGTTAGACAAGCTTGCAGCACGTATTTGTAGTCAAGGATGGCATGGGTGGCTTCGTTCGATTATTTCAGTCCCGGACTGCCGAGGCCATGGCAGCGGCTGCCGTTCTCATGGACTGGTTCACGACGTCTGGGATAGTCACGACATGGGTGTTCGACGGCGGGTCCCATTTTAAGAATGAAGTGATCGAGAATGTGCACAAGTTAGTCGGCGCGCATCACCATGTGACGACGGCGTACAGTCCATGGGCGAATGGATTCGTCGAAGTCGTGAACAAGACGCTATTACAGACCATGAAGGCCTTGCTGAGTGAGTGGCAACTCCCTGCTACGCAGTGGCAAATGGTGCTACCCCTTGTTCAAGGTGCCCTCAATCACCAGTCGTCGAACCGGCTTGGTGGCCTTGCTCATGCGACAGCGTTTGCTGGATCCTACGCAACCCCACCGTTGTCCGGGATTGTGCATCCGACGACCAAAGAAGTCCGGGATGTTGATTGGCTCGACAAGTCCCGGACCAAGCACGTTCTAGACCTGCGAACGTCGCTAGACGAGATGCAACGTGATGTGTCGGCCCGTAGCAATAACTACGTGGCCAGGCGAGAGCTAGACACGCGAAGAAGCAGGCGTCAAGTGGACTAACCTTGACGTTGGCGACTATGTACTAGTCAGGTCGGTCGTACGACACCAGAGCAAGTTAGCCCTGGCGTGGCATGGTCCCTCAAGAATCACGCGAGTTATCACCGATTCTTTTATGTGATGGCGACCGAACAGCTGGTGCCACCTTTCAACGAATCTGTGCACCACGCCTGCCGTCTGAAAATTTACGGCGAAGCAACGAACAGCTCGGCTGAAGACCTACTGGATCAAGCTGCCTACGGCGAAGGTGGTTTCCACGTGGAAGACTTGCTGGCTGTCCGTGTTGTCAACGGGCAGCACGATATCCTGGTCAAGTGGCTGCCTTGAAGACGAAGAGGCGTAGTGGGAGCCAGCCCTCAATGTCTACGAAGACGTTCCCGTACTGCTGTGCAAGTGGGTTTTGTCTCATGAACATGACGACGGCGTGGAAGTGATGCGGGAGGCATTGGAGCTGACTCTTGGTCACACATTGTAGGGGTAAGTGCTCTGGTCGAGTTCGCCCCGAATCCACTTCAACCTCGTTTAGGTCGGTTGCTGGATGCTGAATCAATCACTATGGGACGACTTAGTACGGGATAACCTGGTCGGATAATTATCCTGCTATCGGTCGTCGTCCCGGAGTCCTGGCGTTCTGGCAAGTTGGTACTGTATTGAGGGGAACGAAGTGACCTGACTAGGAAGGCTATGAGAAGTAACTCAGTTTGGATTTTGCATTGCTTCCCGAAAGAAAGACGCCTTTCGAACAAACAAGGCGCGGATTCACAACAGATCCCACACACTGCAGAGCGTTGATCTGCGACACATACTACGCGTATTCGCGCATAATCTCGGCGTTCTCTCTTTGTGGAGCCTTTGGATGTCGGGGCTGGTGTTCCAAATTGGAGGCGCTCTGCTGCCGTAACCGTCATCGTCCCCCATATCCAAATCTTTTCTTGGGACTTCAGCCTCCGCCTGTCGTTCGTCGCACCGATCGCTGATACAGCCGGTCCATATCCACCCGGAGACACTGGCCGCGCCGCCGTGGCTGCCTCTTCTCCGGCAACTCTTGCCGCATGGTGTGAGCGTCTACACGCAACACTTTAACCACAGGTCAGGGTTGCGGCCGTCTTGGCGACCGGAACGGGTTCGAGACATCTCATCGCCCCGCACGACCAAGCACTGCCTCTTCTCGGTCCCGCGATCGGGATCGATCATCGGCCTTCATTCTCGAGGTGTCTTCGTCCGAT
>NW_008580166.1:397844-399601 GCF_000520115.1 Aphanomyces invadans
CCCGTAGCTCCGACCGCGAGAACCCAACTCTTGAGCAAGCAAAATTGACACTGAATTAATAGACAGAGTTTAAGGGTTCACCTTTCTAACTACAGCCATTCATCACCTCTCCGCTACTTACACCCGCATGTACGTAGTGAATAGATCTGGAAGCTTTGCCAGACCTCTCACTCTGCCGGTCAACATACCCCGATAGAAGGTCAAACTAACGCGTGACCTTGGCTGTTCTGCTCCCAGCAGAACGTAAGTTCTTGTTGAAGAAGACTAAGTTCGCCTCCCTCACTACAAGTGGCCCAGGCTCCGCATCATGGTTGTAACGGTCTTGTCAGACCTGCGACTCACTCACCACGTGCGGAAGATCACCAGGATGTCCTCTAGCCTAGTAATCGCTACTGGTTCCCACGTCGATTCATCGTCCTCCAAACCCAACCACTTGACACGAACGTCAAAGCTGTCGCCGACCGCTCGCATGTCTTCCAAACACTCCACATTGAACCCAACTTCACCGAAAGCAATCTGCTCGACCAGATAGACCGTTATTTCACGGCCGCCCTCGTAGTGCAGTGTGAGACAACACACATGATATGTAGACACAGCGTAGAGCACCACGAGCTGCTGCGTCTGCATGACGTAGTCAGCGATAACACGACCACGCTTTCCGGGCCACGCCAAATCTAAGCCAATTTGTCTGTCTTCGCACGAAAGACCCCACCAGGACAACATCGCCAACTGTGAAATTGGTAAACTTGATACTGGGGTTTTTCCGTGACCTTCGCAGGCCTGGCGCTGAAACTTGCTGCTGCTCGCAGCCGCATCGCGGTGAAGCTGGTTCAACGCAATCTTGAGCTTCTCCACATGCTTCACTCTGGCATAGTCAAGCCAGTCGACCGTAGTACCTCACGTGTCACTGAATGAACAAATCCACATTTAGGGGTCTTCGCGGGCAAACCTGTAAAGGCCGTTACGGAAGCTGCCCCCGCCAATTCGTGTAGTTAGTTGGTGGTTCATTGCGCCTTGTACCAATGCCAGGACCAGGGACTACTCATTGACCTCGAGTTTCATCTGCCTGAGGAGGGCCATGACCGCACTCTGGATCAAATGATTAACCACACCCTCCGTGCCATTCGCCCACGGGATGTAGGGTGTGGTATATGATATTGCGCATCCACCATCTTACATATCTTCTCTGTAACCTCGTTATTGAAATGGAGGACGCCATGGGCCACCCACGTATCCACACACCAATATGAGGAAAACCACGAAATCAATTTCTCCGCCGTCGTGGCGGAGTCTGTCGTCTCGGCGGCGTGTAATAAGACGAAGCTACTCATGTCATCCTTGATTTCCAAGACCCATAGAAAGTGATGCCACCATGTGCAGCCTGTGCTGTAAGGTGGCAGCCACACTATCTATTTAGCGTCGCCTACATGACGGGTAAACGCTCCTTCGGCCAAAAATAAGCAAGTTGCAGATGGAGTCGGGTCATTTGACTGCAGGGGTAAGATGGTGCTGTGGCAGTATGGTGCGTATTCGTTGCCTGTATCTCCGAATTTCTGTCGTGTATCGATTTCGTGGATGACGAATACGACATTGGATATCCACTTGTTTGCTGCTGCGTTCCTCTGCATCTTTATGTGAATCCTGACTTCAAGAGAGATTCTTGAAGTCCGGCTGCAAGTGAACATGCTCATGGCATCCGACATCTATCCGACAAAGCTCTGGAAGGAGATTGGATAACCGACATGAAAAATGCTTTT
>NW_008580166.1:411046-411739 GCF_000520115.1 Aphanomyces invadans
GTGAGGTAAAATCATTTTTCGTCTACATGCACAACATTGAACATGTCATTGTATTGACGTTTACCACTGACATCCAGGTGCATGTTGCAAAATGCTGTCCTCATCGCCTTGTGCTCCGTTGTTAGCCGCGGCTTCGACCAACTTGTTCGAACGGTGATCCACTTTTGCCGTATGAAGTTCCAAATCGTCCATTGAGACAACCCTGTTGCTCTTGCAAGAGACCGTTGTGATTGCCGTCGATGCAAGGGGGTACGTTTGATGCGTTCTTCGATATCGGTCATGGTGTAACTTGTTTTGTTCCCAGAGAGGTGCTTGCGGGACTCTACGTTCGCCGGTTTGCCATGGGCCATGCTGTCGTTGCCCCGTTGCCATATGCGCCACCCTGTGGACGAGTGCACGCCAAACTGTGCGCACACATCCACCATTTGCTGCCGTTTAAGAAACCCATTTGAGCTCACTTTAAGAAGCTCTTGGTGTAGCGCCATGCGTAGGTCATTGGTAAGGTTTATCTTGGAGTTTGTATTGCTAGTTGACATTGCTGCTGCGATCGTATGCGTGCAAATAAAATTGAACCAAAAATACCACTGGAATCGTCAGGCTCTCACGAGTCGAAACCACTCATTTTCAGGCCAATCCGAGGCCAACATCACCACTTTTTGTCACTGCCTGCACTTATTCCCAATCATAGGTAGT
>NW_008580166.1:411839-413172 GCF_000520115.1 Aphanomyces invadans
GCCTCGTCATGCCAAGTGTAAAACCGGCGGCGCACTTTCGTGAGGTAAAATCATTTTTCGTCTACATGCACAACATTGAACATGTCATTGTATTGGCGTTTACCACTGACATCCAGGTGCATGATGCAAAACGCTGTCCTCATCGCCTTGTGCTCCGTTGTTAGCCGCGGCTTCGACCAACTTGTTCGAACGGTGATCCACTTTTTGCCGTATGAAGTTCCAAATCGTCCATTGAGACAACCCTGTTGCTCTTGCAAGAGACCGTTGTGATTGCCGTCGATGCAAGGGGGTAAGTTTGATGCGTTCTTCGATATCGGCCATGGTGTAACGTGTTTTGTTCCCAGAGAGGTGCTTGCGGGACTCTACGTTCGCCGGTTTGCCATGGGCCATGCTGTCGTTGCCCCGTTTCCAGATGCGCCACCCTGTGGACGAGTGCACGCCAAACTGTGCGCACACATCCACCATTTGCTGCCGTTTAAGAACCCCATTTGAGCTTACTTTAAGAAGCTCTTGGTGTAGCGCCATGCGTAGGTCATTGGTAAGGTTCATCTTGGAGTTTGTATTGCGAGTTGACATTGCTGCTGCGATCGTATGCGTGCAAATAAAATTGAACCAAAAATATCACTGGAATCGTCAGGCTCTCACGAGTCGAAACCACTCACTTTCAGGCCAATCCGAGGCCAACATCACCACTTTTTGTCACTGCCTGCAGTTATTCCCAATCAGAGGTAGTATTTCACAAATATAGAGCAATAACATGATAGATTGGCCAATATGTACTACCTCTGTCCGGAAATAAATGGTCCGAACCAAAAATCTGAGATCCGAAAATAATTGCTCCAAACGTACCACTTCAATCGTTCTTGAATATAATTACAAGTGATTATACAAAACAAAGTATATTATTTTAAAACAGTTCAAGACCCAACATGCTCATCAAATCGCCATCAACGTCCTCCTCGAGGTCTCCATCGAGTGCAAGTATCTCCAAATGCAAACTGAATTCGCACATTTTCATGCTCTCAGAGACCTCAGCCGCCAACTCCTCTCTCTTCTTTACCATGTCGGTACAACGTAGACGCTGAAGCCCATCATTCACAACATCCACATCAGCAAAAACCACTTCAGGCAGCATACCCTTCGACGCAAGTAAGGCCTTCTTCATATGGGGGATTTTGTAATCGTTGTTCCCACCGGCTCGGATGACTTCCTGCATACAGGCTTGAAGAGTCATAAAGTTGGCATTCAACGTCATCGGATCGACATCCGCCCACGCTTGGTTCGTAGCAGAGACTATATCGTCAATGTTCCGAGAGTGATTCCGTTCTTGTAG
>NW_008580166.1:438010-439530 GCF_000520115.1 Aphanomyces invadans
TTGCTCGTCCACCGCCACGTTTTCTTCATCTGCAGCGTCCTGGAGACCTAGGTAATCCCGCAACTCGGTGGGTCGCCGTTTTGATGCTGCAATACACCCATGGATTGTTGTCGACGTGAGGCTTTCGAAGGCAGTCTTCAACCGCTCCAGTACCTCACGCAACGAGGTATTTACGTCGTATTGACGACCAACCTCACCTTTCACAATTGCCCAAGTCGATTCGATGGGTTGCAAGTCCGAATGATACGGTGGCGTGTGCACAACAAAATGCCCTCGCGACTCGGCCATGGCCACCACAACAGGTACGATGTTGCTCTCGATGTGCTTTAAAGGCTTTTCCCATAGGGAGGGTAGCGGTCACAACTATCGTGCAGACGTGACTTGGCCCAGGCATACTTTGGAGTGTCGACAGGTAGGCATATGTGGTATTTTGTGTTGTCCATGACGATAACGACGCTTCTTTTCCCCAGGGCTTCCAATTGGTCGAGCAACGTGCCTAACCAGTCAACGAATTATACATGGCTGAACATGGTGTGGTAGGCTTTAGGTTCTTTGCGTCGTATTCCCCCCCTTGAAAAATGTTGAGGGCAAGTAGTTTTGAGTTGTCCACTCCGTCGTTTAGTGTAGCTCCAATAAAGCTATATCGTTGTCCCTTGTGTTTTGCTTTTACTTGCAGGTCTTGTTCGTCATTTGAATCCTATAAACTATCTTGATGACGAGCGTAGTGGTGATGTACATAAGACTCGTCCAGATACACAACAGGCGGTGGTTTTTCGCAAAAATGGTTGGCACCATATTCGCAATGTATTTGTCACGGAGCATTGCATTTTGTTTCGCTAACGCAAACCTTTTACTTTGCCCCGTTCGAAACCGACACGAACCAAAAATCGGCACACAGTACGCCATTCTGACACCATTGCGCGGGGATTGTCGGGGTCGACATCGACAATGTTGTTTTTTTGTAGTATAACTACCACGTCATTTGCGTCCTCGTCAAGCGGCGGTCCCGAAAAAAGGACTGTACGAGCGAAGTCACTTTTCTTGTCGTAGGAATGTGAGCTGAATGCGAATGTTTGTGGAAGGTGGCGGGGCCACAGCGACGGCTGCTGTAGCGTTATATGTGCGCCATACTTCTCTCACAACTTTTGTGCTCCGGCCGAGAATACGTGCAATATGGCATGATGCATCCTCTATGCCTTCATGTCGAAATTGAGCGTGAAGACGTAAAATGTGGAGACGTTCTTCTTTAGATAGGCTAGGTGGGCGACTGCGCTTGACAAACCCACAGATCTTGTCGAACTTAGCCGTGGCAATCGTTCGTGGTGGTCGGACCATATTCGTGGAATAATAAATATTGACAAGATGACCTCGATGGTACAGAAACACATGAACTCATACAAATTAATAATTTTGTGACATCGTTTTTCATGACAAGATACAGGATATCAGGACAAAGGAGTCAACTTGACTATCATAGATATCAATGAAGCAAAATATTTTAAAGGGTATACGTTTAGAAG
>NW_008580166.1:448283-451869 GCF_000520115.1 Aphanomyces invadans
CATGTACACGCCGTCATATAATCGGCAGCTTTCGATACCTTGTGTGCTTGTGTGGATGCTTCACTCGTCGCACTGCTAACTGTTGGCACGATATATGTTCCATCTGTTGGCAAGATAACCAACTCGGTCGGAACGACGCGAGTGTCGCGAAAGCGAGTGTCGGAACCTCAACTCGTCCATCGTTTGCTCACTTTTAAATTAACCTTACTTCCATCACTCTTCTCGTCATGAAGTGTGCTTTGGTCAACGCGCTCGTCCTTGCCGCTGTTGCCAACGTCGCCGCCCAAAACGAGCCCGTCCCTACAGGGTTAGTCAAGTTCGACCATGGCCTCGTTGTGTCGGCCCCTGATGAGCCAACCGCCGTCGAATCTGCCGAAGCCACGAGACTAGTCGACATCGTTCAAGATTTTGAGAAGCTTGTGCGCAAAGGAATGGAAGACTTCAAGACGATCACGAGCTTGGTCCAGTTGATTCGAACCATCGCCACGACGGGCCTCAACACCGACAACGGCCAGCAATTCGTCGCGGCCATCCAAGACGCCATCAAAATTGGCGTTCTCCGTGTAAAGGACGGCAAGGACCTGGTGAAAGGCATCAAGGACATCGTCGCCCGTGGAAAAGTCGACGGTCCCCAAGCGGTCGCCGACATTATGAAGGTCCTCGAAGACGGAATGAAGCCTGCGACGGTCGCCGAACTCATCAGTGACCTACAAAGAGTCATTCAAAATTCAAGCAAGGACGCCACGACGACGCTCAATTTGGTCAAGCTGATCCAATCGATCCAACGCGACGGTCTCAACGCCAGCAACGGGGCGCAGTTGGTGCACGACATTCAAAAGGCCATCGCGGCTGGCATCTTGCACGTCAAGGACGGTGCCAACCTTGTCCGTACGATCCAAATCATTGTGAAGAACGGCATGTCGTTGCAAGATGGCGCCCTTGTTGTGGACGCGATCCAAAAGGCGCTTGAAGCCGCGCTGGTCCCGTTTGACCCGCTCCCAATGGTCTGTCGTCGCAAGGGTGTTGGGCGCGGCGTGGGCACTGTTCTCGAAAACCAGTGCAAGAAGGACGAAGAAGCGTACGGGGCCCTGTGCTACCCGACGTGCGAGGAAGGGTACGAGAAGGTCGGGTGCTGCATCTGCCGCAAGAAGGGCTGCGGTGGTGTTGTGGGCTTCACGGATATTGGCGCGTCGTGCACAAAGCCCGCCGCGTACGGCCGCGGCGCTGGCTACGCCTTGTGGCAAGAAGACAAGTGCAAGAAGGAGAACGGCGGCACGTGCGAGAAAAATGGTTTGATGTGGTACCCCCAGTGCCGGACTGGTTTCCACCCTGTCGGCTGCTGCATCTGCTCGCCGAATTGC
Organism: Aphanomyces invadans; assembly: GCF_000520115.1. Classification (NCBI taxonomy): domain Eukaryota; phylum Oomycota; class Saprolegniomycetes; order Saprolegniales; family Verrucalvaceae; genus Aphanomyces; species Aphanomyces invadans. The sequence goes on from NW_008580166.1 coordinate 449,645, forward strand.
CCTGCTGGTACGATTGACGATGGCGAGTTTTGCCACAAAGACTCGTACGGGGTCGGTGTCGGCGTGTCTCGCTTGGGATGCCCCGCTGGCATGGAACAGAGTGGTGCGTTGTGCTACCCTCCATGTGCCCCCACCTTTATCGGCACCGGCCCCATGTGCTGGCCGCAATGCTTTGGCGGTACTCCGTTTAAGTGTGGCCTCTTTTGCACGTCGTCGGCTACAACCTGCTTCACGTCGGCCATTCCAATTGTTGGCTCGGCTATTAAGGTCGCCTTGAGTCTGTTCAACGACGACTACGCCAGCGCTGCGGTGGGAGTTACCGAAGGCGGCAGCAAAATCATCAAGATCCCACAATGCTCGTCCTACATCGCCACGCTGCCTTGAGCGACCGGGCCAGCAAGGTGGGCCACGCCGGAGCCGACGCGGCGTCACGGAGGCGCATGTAGATAAATGTGTACACTTGGATGGATTGATGTGAAATGCTATGAATCTTGTTTCGCGATGGACTCCATTGTGTCAGAACGCGCTTCGGGAAACACTTGGTTGTACAACTCATCAGGTGGAGATTGACGGCAACGACCGAGCCACAACGTCGCAGGCCTTCCCAACCGCGGCTCATCTTTGATCACGCTTAAAGTCTATCGAAAGAGACGTCACCATGTGCAGCCTGAGCTGTTGGGAGGCAACCTCGGCAACAGATCATTCCTCGTAAAGAGGCCGCAGTTGGAGTTGTGGCTGATTTCATGCACGTGGTGTGCAAGCTGGGCATATCTACTACTCTAACCATAACATAAGCGCTATATTGAGATGTCGTTGTTTAAAGTGGTGGGCATCAACCAGGGGTCGTTTACTCGTACACAAGGACGGAGCGAGTTCTTGTGGACATGGGATACATTTACATTTCGGTGCAGCTCGTTGAGCTGAAACGAACTATACTAACCAAATCCTTCTAAACGTATACCCTTTAAAATATTTTACTTTAATGAAATGAATGATAGTCAAGTTGACTCCTTTGTCCTGATATCCTGTATCTTGTCATGAAAAACGATGTCACAAAATTATTAATTTGTATGAGTTCATGTGTTTCTGTACCATCGAGGTCATCCTGTCAATATTTATTATTCCACGAATATGGTCCGACCACCACGAACGATTGCCACGGCTAAGTTCGACAAGATCTGTGAGTTTGTCAAGCGCAGTCGCCCACCTAGCCTATCTAAAGAAGAACGTCTCCACATTTTACGCCTTCACGCTCACTTTCGACATGAAGGCATGGAGGATGCATATTGCCATATTGTATGTATTCTCGGCCGGAGCACAAATGTTGTGAGAGAAGTATGGCGCACATATAACGCTACAGTAGCCGTCGCTGTGGCCCGCCACCTTCCAACAAACATTCGCATTCAGCTCGCATTCCTACGACAAGAAAAGTGATCTCGCTCGTACAGTCCTTTGTTCGGGACCGCCGCTTGACGAGGACGCAAATGACGTGGTTGTTATACAACAAAAAAACAACATTGTCGATGTCGACCCCGACAATCCCCGCGCAATAGTGTCAGAATGACGTACTGTGCGCCGATTTTTGGTTCGTGTCGGTTTCGAACGGGGCGAAGTAAAAGGTTTGCGTTAGCGAAACAAAATGCAATGCTCCGTGACAAATACATTGCGACTATGGTGCCAACCATTTTTGCGAAAAACCACCGCCTGTTGTGTATCTGGACGAGTCTTATGTACATTACCACTACGCTCGTCATCAAGATAGTTTATACGATTCAAATGACGAACAAGACCTGCAAGTAAAAGCAATACACAAGGGACAACGATATTGCTTTACTGGAGCTACACTAAACGACGAAGTGGACAACTCAAAACTACTTGCCCTCAACATTTTTCAAGGGGGGAATACGACGCAAAGAACCTAAAGCCTACCACGCCATGTTCAGCCATGTATAATTCGTTGACTGGTTTGGCACGTTGCACGACCAATTGGAAGCCCTGGGGAAAAGGAGCGTCGTTGTTGTCATGGACAACGCAAAATACCATATATGCCTACCTGTCGACACTCCAAAGTATGCCTGGGCCAAGTCACGTCTGCACGATAGTTGCGACCGCTATGGTATCCCCTACAACGCGGACGAAGTAAAAATTGCCCAATGGGAAAAGCCTTTAAAGCACATCGTGAGCAACATCGTACCTGTTGTGGTGGCCATGGCCGAGTCGCGAGG
>NW_008580166.1:454465-457918 GCF_000520115.1 Aphanomyces invadans
GTATTGCAGCATCAAAACGGCGACCCACCGAGTTGCGGGATTACCTAGGTCTCCAGGACGCTGCAGATGAAGAAAACGTGGCGGTGGACGAGCAAGTGCTACCAGACATCAGGCATGCATCAGACGATGATAACCATACCTCCAATCATCGACTAAGCAGCAGCAACTCGTCCAGCAGCGACATGGACGACGACTGTGGTCCTTGACACCTGTAGAAAAGTAAACTGACTGCTTACTGCTTATAGAATTTTATACCACTTTGCGTTGCATAATACTTTGAGTACAAAGTTTCGGAAGTTCCAAATTTTGTAATGAGATGCCACCTCACATACATCCCGTGAAATGTAATTGATTTACATGTTAGTAAACGACCCCTGGAAGCTGCCCACGACAGTTAGTATTGTATTAATAGTTATTTTTATATGACCTGCACCGTACTAACTGTAGACAACATGCAAAATATATGGTTGTGGTCAAAATATACCTGCTACATTTAGGTTCCACTAAAATGTCCAATTTGTACACGTGAAGTGGGTGGTCCTCCGTCTGGTACTTGCCTCCACTGGTCAGGCTTCTTTGTGCTTTGAATACACGCGATTGTTATCCCGGTGTACGTACATGTCGTCCGGTCACACGAACATGTCATCCAAACCCACGCGCAAGTCATTATTTCCGCGAGTCAATTTTGTCGACACTTGTATAATATCCAGAAAACTCGTGGAAGTTTGCTTTTCCCTCCCTGCGTGATCTGTCGTTATACTCTCGCTGCAGAAGTTCACAGTCAGTGAATCCACTGACATGTATTCGTCTATTTTGACTGAAAAATATCAAAATTATGTAGTTGGTGTACTATAATTAGGCATATTTTGGGCATGAGAAATGGTTGTGATCTTCTCCAATCATACTGCACAACAAGTCCGGATAGTATTTCTCAGGCTTTCCGGATGATGCTCGATTTCAAAATTCAAACGTTTCGGCTGGCGCGAGGATGGAGAAGAATGTCCAGGTCGCGGTCCGCGTGCGGCCGATGAATGAACGAGAGAAAGCGCTGCAGCGCCCGAGCGTGGTAACAGCTCAACCAAAGGCACACCAGATCACGGTCCGCAAGAAGACGTACACGTTTGATCGTGTGTTTGGACAGTATGCAACGCAGAAGGAGGTATTCAAGGGCGCTGTTCAGAACGCTGCTGACGAAGCGCTGTCGGGATTCAACTGCACCGTGTTTGCATATGGCCAGACCGGCACAGGAAAAACACATACGATCCAAGGTTCCTTGAGTCCAAACCATGAAAACGCGGGTATAATCCCGCGCAGCGTCAACTACATTTTCGAGAAACTGCAAGCGACGAAGCGAGAATATTCGGTACGTCACGCAGCACGTTCCTATTGTACACAACCAAAGCCAATGGTCTCAATCTAGGTCCGCGTATCCTTCCTTCAGTTGTACAATGAGGAATGCAAGGACTTGCTGAGCGAAACCAAAAAGGACAAGCCTTTGCGCCTTATGGAAGATATCAAGCGGGGTGGGGTATACTGCCAAAACCTTGAGGAAATCACGACTTTGACCGCATCCCACGTTTACGAGCTGCTCGAGACGGGGGCAAAGAATCGCATGACGGCAGAAACGTTGTTGAACGACCAAAGTAGTCGCTCGCATTGCATTTTCACCATTCGTATTCACAGCAAGGAAGCCAACGTCGCTGGCGAGGATATTCTTCGCAGTGGTGCGTGAGTTCTATCGCCAAGACGAAAGAGTCTGACCTCAAGTCCCATAAGGAACGCTGAACTTGGTGGATCTGGCGGGTTCCGAATGCATTGGCCGGTCCGGTGCCCGAAATGCGCGCGCCAGGGAAGCGGGCAACATCAACCAGAGCTTATTGACGCTCGGGCGTGTAATCACAGCGCTCGTGGACAAGCATCCCCACGTGCCATATCGTGATTCCAAGTTGACGAGGCTGTTGCAAGAGTCGCTGGGAGGCAAGGCCATGACGACGATCATCGCTACCGTTGGACCAGGTGCGGGCCTCGTCCATGGTTGTGGTGACGCCTAAATCTGAGCAGGGGGTGACTGCGTCGACGAAACACTGAGCACGCTGGACTATGCACATCGTGCCAAGAGCATCAAGAACAAGCCAGAAGCTAACCAACGTATGACAAAGCACGTCCTGATTAAGGAGTACAGCCAAGAGATTGACGCGTTGCGGGCCCAACTCATTGCCGCGCGCAACAAGGACGGCATCTACTTGCCGACGTCGCAGTTTACTGAAATGCAGGAGCGGATCACGGGTCTGGCAACGCAACTAGGCGAGTTGGAGGACGAGCTCGAACGAAAGAGCCAGCAGATCTTGGAACTAGAAGATGCATTGGAAAGCGTCAAGCAAGAATGCCAAGATGTGGCTGGAAAATTGCAACAAACCGAGGTAGACTGACGGATGGGGACAATTGCATATGGTTGACGGGGAGTGTGCAGACTCGCCTCATTCTAGCCAACGATAAAATGGAGGTCAAGGAGGCAGCGTTGAAAGCGACAGAGCGACAACTCTGCGTAACGGAGGACATGTTGCACGAAAGTCGCGCGAACGAAACACACTTGCTCAACCAAGCCCACGTCGCATCGAAAGTGTACTCGGACCGTGTTGAGGACATTCGACAGCTGCACAGGAAACTCGGTATGTAGCATATGCACTCCATCTAGGTAGTATCTATCCTTGTGAAGACGTCTGGGCCTGCCAACTTAACGTGTTGGTTTGGCAGAGCGCAAGCAAACTGTTCTTTCGCTCAACACCGCCATGACAAGTGGATTCGCCGACACGGCGGTCGCCCACTGCGCTGACTTTGAAGCGTCCATGAACACGTATCGCGAACAACATCAAATGCACCTCATCGACATCCAGTCGACTCTGGACGCTGCAACCGCCACATTTGCGTCGGTGGGTTGAGCAATTCTTGCAGGCATAACATGGTGACTTGTCATGTAGGACATGGCGAAAGTTCAGACTTCAGTGCACGCCATTCAAACGACCATTCAAGACGCCGTTGAACACCTCATACAAGGCTTGGACACCCATCGTATGGCCCTAGGCGACCAGAACAATGCGACAAATGACGCGATATGGTCGGAATATTCTGCGTGGGTGGGTCACGTGAACCAGCTCAAACCGTTGGTGGAAAAGCAAACTCGGAATGTTGAGCAAGTGATGCATAGTCTCGATCTAGCGGTGCGTTGTTTGTGCCGATATCATCGTTTCACGATTTGCATGCCAGACGAAACAAATGATGGCGGATGCGTCGGTCCAATTGGCCCACATGTCCACGAGCATCGAAGAAGCAACGGCGGCCCAAGTTGGACAAGTGGAGGCCATCAAGGAATCTGTTGCCCGCGCTGTGCATGAACATTCGGTTGTCGCCACGACCGAAAAGGACCAGGTCGTCGCTGCCTTGCAGATGACCCAA
>NW_008580166.1:458019-462863 GCF_000520115.1 Aphanomyces invadans
AAAACTGTGCCTGAAGTCGCATACAAATTTAATGATGTATCATGTCAACCCTCCTGAAAGTCGCGCAACCTTTTTGGATCGGAGGAAGTAGTTGTATTAATGGCTGTTTTTATATGACCTGCATTCCCTCTAATCGTGCCGATTTGGTTTTTCCATGAGGAGATGGAGGTGACAATTCGCGCCTTGTGTTCTTCGAACTTGCCGCGACCCAAGTTCGAAGAATGTGGGTCGCGGCAATTCTTTCGTGAGCATATCAGCAAGAATCGAGTTCGCTTCGCAGTACTTGATCTTGATGGTCACGGATGAAGTGGTGGCGCACGTCGATGTGCTTCGTGCGTTGGTGGAGCGCTGGGTTTTCGGCCATCTGGATGGTGCTCTGGTTGTCTTCGTACACGAGGATCGGCAACTCGATTGGGAGCTTGAGTTCTTGAAGGATTGAATTGAGCCAAAGAGCTTCTTGCAAACCATATAGGACATGGAGATGTACTTGGCTTTCGAGGTCGATAGAGCGACGATGTTTTGAAGCTTAGTCTTTCAACTGACCAGATATCCATTGAGGAAGAGGAAGTAACCGGATGTTGAACGGAGAGTGGTCTAGGCGTTGGCGTAGTCGGCATCAACATAGAGTTCGAGCGTAAATGTTTCGTCGGAGGACTTCTTGTAAAGAAGGCCCAAGTCTTGAGTTCCTTTCAAGCAGCGTAGTACGCGCTTGGCGATTTGGTGATGCTCGGGAGCAGGATCGTTAAGGTGTATTGAGAGCAATGTCACAGTGTAAGCTATGTCGGGACGCGTAGTGGTGGTGTCATAGAGTAGTTCGCCCATAATATTGCGATAAGGCAAATGATCGTTAGAGACGGCGGAGGAGACTGAAGCGGCGGGGTGTCCAGTGTCTTGAGGCGTTGAGATTGGGTTGCAATCAGAATGTCCGTGTTTAGCACGTATATCCGAGTCATATATGTGTTGGTGCAAGTGGATAGAGCCATCGTCAAGGCGTGTAACTTCAATTCCAAGGCAAAAAGTCAAGAGACAAAGATCCTTCATGGTGAAACGGACAGAAATGTCACGCTTGGTTGCTTCCAGCAATGAAGTGCTCTGGGAGAGAAGGATGAAGTCATCAACATACACGCGCACCAAAAACTAAACCATCGGGCGACTGTTGAAAGTAGATTCAAAGGTGGGTCTTGAGCGATGTAAAGCCTTGAGAACGGAAGTACGAATCGAGGGCGAAGTTCCATTCACGCGAAGATTGCTTCGGGCCGTAAATGCTATTGTTGTGGCGGCAAACAAGGTGTCCTTGTCCAGGCTGAAAGTATCCAGGAGGTTGGCGCAGATAGAGTGTTTCTTGAAGTGTATCATTCAAAAATGCAGTTTGAACGTCCATGTGATATACTTCCAAGGTGTAAATGGTGGCTAAAACAACGAGGAAACAAATGCTTGAAGCGCGAATATCCGGGAGCAAAAATGTCCGTGTAGTCAATACCAGCAATTTGTGTGATACCTTGAGATACGAGACGGGCTTTGAAACGGGAAAGAGAACTATCAGCGGCGTATTTCTTGGAGAAGAGCCAACGGTATCCAATGGGCATTCGAACAGGAGAGTGTTTACAAGAGTCCAGGTACCAGGTTGCATCAGGGATTCATACTAGCGACGAAGAGATGAATCCAAGACGGGAGTCGTATCGATGTCTGCAGTGTCTTCGAGGTAGACAGGATGGTGAGGCGGAGCAGGTGGGGCAGCGATTCAGATGGAGCAACTGGGCGAGGAGAAGCAACGTCAGACGCTGAGATGGAGCAGATGGCAAGGTAGAGTCGACGGCAGGTGGAATCGGAGATGTCAGCTGTACGTTGGCATCAGGGGAAGATCGCTTGACAAATTGGGTGCGGGTGGAGCAATGGAGGGAGCGGCAGCAGAGTTAGAGTCCATATAGCGTGAAGGAGGACGACGACTGCGGCCTGAGCGACGAGGAAGGGAATCAAGTTGCGAAGAAGCGTCACGTGAAGGAGGCTCGCAGTTGAAGAAGTTGCCTTCTGCTTGCTCTAATGAAAAAAGAAGGAGAAGGAGTAGCAAGAAAGAAACACGTGGCTTCATTGAACACAACGTTACGGCTTACGATGATCTTTTAGGGACTCTGACAGAACAGGCGATATCCTATAACGTCAGGTTCATGACCCAGATACATCGTGCGGATGGTCTTCGACGAAAAATACGAACGCTCATGTTGCTCGACGTGGGCAATGGCTTCTCTACCAAAAATGCGCAATATTGATATGTCAGGACGGGACTTATGCAAGCGCTCGAAGGGCGCACAGTGATTCCTAGATTTTTGTACGATGGGAATTCATCAAGTATAAAAGGTATCATATTCAAAGGTATCCGACAAATATCAAATTTTCAAGTTCTAGCTACGACATCAAAAACGCCCACAGACATGGATGAGCCGACACGGAGCGTCTCAAGAACAGCCATCAGCGACCTTTGAGGTGCCTGTATGCGCCCAGCAGTTTCAATCATTGATGGTGACACTTCATCCCACGCCTCTGCTGCCCAACGCATCGCCTGCAGCACATCGCAGGCATACGGATTCCTCCGTTGCTTGTCAGTCACGGCGCCACCTGAGGGAATGTTGTCGACAATTTGAATCGCATGGGTAAGTTGGCGTTTCTTGTAGTATGCTTTGAATGCGTCGATAATTCCGGCGTCCATGGGCTGCAGCGAGGAGGTGGTGTTCTGTGGCAGCATGGCCCGAACAACTTGGTGCGAGAAGGCATTGTCCAGGAGTAGTAGAATAGTTCGGCGCAATTGTCATCCATACCTTGCGATTGCTTCGATAATATACGCTCAACTCGCTCGCCGAGAGGCTACCAAAGCAACGAGGTTTCTCGGACTTACCGATAAAGAAAGGAGGTAAATTATGTGTTCCATCAGCGTTGGATGTCAGGGCGACAGAGGTTCTACTCTTGTCTTTCTTAAGGTGTTTTTAAGTTTGATCGGCAGTGCATGGCCTTATTGTCGGTGTTGCATGACTTCGCTTCTCTGGGTTCCTTAAGGATGCGACCAACTGTACTGGAATGGATCAAGCATCCAAATTGTTTATTGACCCACGTGGCTAATTGGGGATATGTCACGGACCCTTGCGGCTGGCTATTGTAGAAGATACGCAGTGTATCATTTTGTTACAAGGTCAATCGCTTCCCACCTGAAGGCATTGCGGCTGTTTGGGCACCAAATTTGAATTTCAAATACCTGGACCTCTAAAAATTTTCAAAGCTGTCTAGAATTAGTTCAGAGAGGTTTCCGACGCGTGCAAAAATCGAGGCATCACTGTAGTACCTGGTGTCGATGAAAAGTATTTTCGACAAAGTCGAGGTCAGCAAGTCGGAGCAGAGTCGGCACGAATTATGCGCACCATGAAGAAGCTAGGCCGAAGTGTTGTGAAGTTCGACGACAAATTGTGGTATGACAACCACCCTATTGTCGCTCGACGATTGGCCTTTGGAACATCGTCGTTTCTTTATGCAGTCAAGGACTTGTTTCTTGAGCGTATCAAGTTTCCAACGCGCAAGACAATGCCGCACGAGTTGTAGGTCACTCCTGCGATGTTTTCGGTTATCGTTGCTTCACGACAAAGAACATTTTTTGCACAAGTTCAAGACTCAAATGCCTGGTTTTTGTCTCGATACTGCGTTCGTCCTGACGTCTTCCCTTCCGAGCTCAACGCTGAGAAGGACTCGTTGACGGCGACGGACTGGAACTCACACCTCAATCCATTGCATTCCGATGCCATTTTTTGGTGAACAAGCGCAACACACACTGGGAGCGCGTTTTTAGAATAGAATAGCAGGAAGTGCATGAATTGGTTGAACTTGTAGTTCTTCGTTGGAAATTTCTCGATCACGAAAGGACTATTTCACATGGTCACACAGGACTTGTGTGTGACCACCAAACGAGCGTTTCGTGGCTTTACCTGAACCTATTTGACGCTCTAATATAACGGAGAGTATCCGGAATCGCGCTGATTTAAAGAAATAGGTCTGAAATATGGCTCCTCCGACCACACATGACGGGTGATCTGACAGTGTACTAGGTTGGGATAAAGTTCTGGAGTAAGGTATTCTGCTAGCAAGTGAGGAATTTTCCATCTAGCCACCAGACTGTGAATGTATCTACAATATCACTTTTGGAATATCCCTTTTGACCTCAGTGTTCACTCCAGTGGTGGAGTGACAAAAATTACAAATACAGAATTCTTTTCTCCATACAATGATCACTACCAAGGGCGCGTTCGTCGGATACGGTAATCCAATTTGCGGTAACCATTCGCATTGCAGCGAGTGACTTCCTCACTGGTGCCGCAGAATTCGAAGTCAACACGTCTAGGTAGCGTGTGCTCCAAGGCCGCATCAGACTGCAGTCAACGCGCTAGTCAACGTCAACGAGGGCGAGCACAATCTTTGAGATGCCCAAAGACACGTCGATCAGTGTCAAAGGAAGCTACTACTCCACGTTACTGCGGTCGGGAACGTGGTAGCGCGTCAGTGCCACGGACACGGTCTTTTGGGCATGATATAGACTCTATTTCGCCGCATCCTCACATTTCTGCGCAGTACTGGGAGTATGCTGTCATCCCATGGGCTTATCAATGCTGCATTCAGTGGCTGCTTCCGCTCTTCCATTGTGTTGCGGATGTTTTCCCCAGGAATTTAAGCGTAATATCTTTGCACATCCAACAAGTTGAAATAGAGTATTTTTCCTTACTTCCGACTTACATGCATATTTAGATGCACACATTGAGTTGGTCGTTATTGCTGTCTCTTTGGACATGCAAACTATGCCCAATGCGTCT
>NW_008580166.1:462963-465250 GCF_000520115.1 Aphanomyces invadans
CACTTGATTCAATCAGCACCAGGACAGAGCCGATTACAGCCGCCGAAAAAGTACGCCAAGTCCAGCTCAGCTGAACACGCGATATCGGCATAGCGATGGGTCGATCATAGGAACAAGGATGCATAGGAATAGGAACACCTGCGTTGTCTGTTAGTTTGTGGGTTGAAGGGAACTCGTGGCCTGTTGGCCGAACTTTCGATCCTCACACCACTCGGGGAGGCAGCATTGTTGTTGCCAGATTGGAAACTAGAGAGTAGATCGAACCCACGCAGACAATGCATAAATGTGATTGCCGATGCATAGAGGACGGACCGCGCACTCGGTCGTGCTCATTGCTGTCTCTCAGTTGTCGCGCCAAGACATTCGACCGATCCATGGATCGACGAGATTTCCTGCAATATACAAGTAAATGCAGGAACTGAACGAATGCACAATTGCGATCCTGTATTCCTTGTGACTGACTATCGAGGCCACTGTCGACGGACGGGCTCAAGCAGACTTTAAGCCGTGGTGACGGGTGTTTTGCGCTCAGGGACGCCAGCGATGTATTCGCTCTATCGTAGCCGTCGCGTCTCTGCCTCATAGGTTGAACAGCCAAGTGTTTCACGAAGCGCGCTTCTGACGCAATGGTGTCCGTCGAAGTGGCTAAACCACAGCTGCATACAAGATACATAGCATTTCACACCAATCCATCCTAGTTGTGTACACAAAGGTATGCAAGCGCCTCCGTGACGCAGTGTCGGCTCCGGCGTGGCCCGTCATGCTGGCCCGGTAGCTCATGGCAGCCTGGCGATGTTGGACGGGCAACGCGAGACCTTGATGTAGTTGCCGCCGGCTTGGACAACTCCACTCAAAGCGCCAAGGACGTCCGCGTCGAGCACATTCAAGGCAACCTTGACAACCGAGCCAGCAACTTTAATACTCGACGTGGAGCAGGTTATAGCTGACGACGTGCAAAAGAGGCCACAATGGAACGGAGTAGCGCCATTGCATTTCGGCACGCAAAAAAGACCAGCGCCGATAAGAGTGCCGGAGCAGGGAGGGTAGCACAACGCACCACTCTGTTCCTTGCCAGCGGGGCATCCCAAGCGAGACACACCGACACCGACACTGTACCAGTCCTTGCGGCAGAACGCGCCATCGTCAATCGTACCAGCAGGGCAATCCGGCGAGCAAATGCAGCAGCCGACAGGGTGGAAACTAGACCTGCACTGGGGGTACCATATCAAGCCATATTTCTCGCACGTGCCGCCGTTCTCCTTCTTGCACTTGTCTTCTTGCCACAAGGCGTAGCCGGCGCCGCGGCCGTACGCGGCGGGCTTTGTGCACGACACGCCAATATCCGTGACGCCCTCGACGCCGCTGCAGCCCTTCTTGCGGCAGATGCAGCACCCGACCTTCTCGTACCCTTCCTTGCACCTCGGGTAGCACAGGGCCCCGTACGCTTCTTCGTCCTCCTTGCACTGGATTTCGAAAACAGTGCCCACGCCGCGCCCTTCGCCCGAGCGACGGCAGACCATTCGGTTCGTGTCAAACGGGGCCAGCGCTTCTTGCAACGCCGTTAGGATCGCGTCCAAGACAAGGATGCTATCTCTCAGCGATATGCCATTCTTCGCAATGATTTGGATCGTACGGACAAGGTTGGCAGCGTCCTTGACGAACAAGGTGCCAGCCGTGATGAGCGGTTGAATTTCCAATACCAATCCCGGCAAGCTAAAGATGTTGACTCCCTCACTTTGGATCCTTTGGAGCACATTGACCAATTTGAGCGTCGTCTCGACGTCCTTGCTGGCATTTTGAATGACTTTTTGTAGGTCGCTGATGAGATCTGCAACCGTTGTAAGTTTCATTCCGCCTTGGAAGACCTTCATGATGTCAGCGACCGCTTGGGGACCAGCAATATGCCCACGGGCGACGATGTCCTTGATATCTTTCAACAGGTCCTTGCCGTCCTTTACGCGGAGATCGTCACGTTGGATAGCGATTTTGATGGCCGCGACGAATTGCTGGCCGTTTGTGCGGTTGAGGCCCATCATGGCGATGTTTCGAATCTGATCGACCAAGCTCATGATCGTCTGGAAGTCTTGCATTCCTTTGTGCACAAGCTTCTCAAAGTCTTGGACGATGGCGACGAGGTTCGTGGCATCGGCAGATTCGACGGCGGCTGACTCAGCAGGGGCTGACACAACGAGGCCATGGTCAATCTCGACTAACCCGGTAGGGACGGGCTCGTCTAGGGCGGCAACGTTGGCGACAGCGGCAAGGACGAGCGCGCTGACCAAAGTGA
>NW_008580166.1:465350-466954 GCF_000520115.1 Aphanomyces invadans
CCGACTTACATGCATATTTAGATGCACACATTGAGTTGGTCGTTATTGCTGTCTCTTTGGACATGCAAACTATGCCCAATGCGTCTCGCTCGGTCACCTGCCTGTGGGAAATGAGATGAAGTGTTAGTCCGATACTACTGTACTCTGGTCCGTAATGTTTGTCATATTGAATTTTCCATTGGCGGGATTATTCTAAATTTGGCTGTATTTTCGATCTGATTGGTGCAATCAAAAGCGCAAGATATGCACTTTGATTGGCTGTTTTTAGAACAAACCAATGCGTTTTACTTCTCAAGGTATAGACCACCAAAGTGGCGGGAGCCAAAGCAGCTAAACATTTTGACCTGTCACTCATACATTTCAGAATTTCCACTCGCTTAAGACACGCACACGCATCTCACGAGCCCTCTACACACTGCCACAATGCCAGCGTTGCCATGAGCCCATTACCTGACAGCGTCAGACGCACAAAGAACCTCACGGCCGACCAGAGGCACGGAGCCTATGAGAACCTCTTAGAACTCTCTGTCGGCGGCAAGCTTCCGTATGGGGCTTTCAAGGCCCAGTCCCAGCTGTATGACTACCACTGGCGTACCACAGCTCGCTCATGGAAGCAAGGACCCAGCTCCTTGGCCGACAGACGCGCTATCGCCGCGATTGGGTCAAAAATCAGTGGTAAAAGCTTTATAAATACATATTAAATCGTTTTGTACAATATATTGAAGAGGTAAACTTGATTAGGCAATTCTGGACGTAAAGTCGTCCGCACCAACGACGAAATTGAAGCCGCCATCCGATCAGTTCCCCAGCATGCGCGACAGACAATGCGCTCGTTGGCGCGGCACTGCAACATACCAAAGACAAGTATCATTCGTCACATGAAGTCGGTTGCAAGCCTCAAGGCGCGGTCAAGTTACGTGAAGCCGTACCTCACTGAGGCCAACGTCCAAGCAAGGCTCAAGTTCGCCATGTCGCATCTCGAGCCGTCGTCAAATGGTTCTACTAGACAAAGGTCAAGAAGCGTTTCTACTTGTACGAAGATGAAGAATGGCGCTGCGTTCTGTCAAGTCCAATTCGTTCATCACGAAGGTTATGTTCCTTGTTGATGTTGCCCGCCCGCAGTACGACTACTCCAAGTGCCAAATGTTTGACGGCAAGATCGGCGTGTGGCCCTTCGTGTCGGTCTCTTCAGCAGCCCGAACAAGCAAGAACCGGCCCAAGGGCACTATGCTCACGGCCCCCATTGCCGTGAATGGCGACGTCTACTTCGAAACAGTGCTCAAGAAAGTCGTTCCTGCTATTCAAGAGAAGATCCCGCTACGTACCAAGAGACAAGGGGTTTTCGTGCAACAAGACAATGTCAGCCCCCACCGAACAGTCACAACATCGGCGCTGGAAGCTCGAGGCGTCGCAGAGGCATCAAGATTGTAAATCAACCACCAAATAGTCCATACTTCAACGTGTTAGATTAAGGATTTTTTAACTCTATTCAAAGTCTACAACATCAAAAGTCTACTCGTTCGATCGAGGAGCTAATTGGTGCTGTAGAAAGAGCGTTTGATGAGTTGCCTGTTGATACGCATTCTAAGATTTTCATCACACTT
>NW_008580166.1:473735-474707 GCF_000520115.1 Aphanomyces invadans
ATGGCACAATCTTTATGGACCAGAGTAGTAGTTTTCTTTCGACAACATTGCTCGATTTGCTCGATCCGTTACACTTGGATGCTACAATCGTGTCGTCTGGAGCGCCATAAAAACAAGAAAGCTATAGCCACTCTACCGGGTGTATACACCTAAGTCAATCGGCTATTTAATCGTATATCGAAACCAGCTGTGATAGCTGACGAGGTGACACCGCAGAAGTTTCGTCTGGTGGTGGTGCCCGGCATGCATGTTGAAGGGAGGCTTGCGAACGCGTCTCTGCAAAAGGACACAATTTAGAACGTAGTGCCGTCAAAGATTCAGTTGATGTACCTGATCCCAAGTGCCGCGCCGATGCATCTATACCTTCGACCTTGTGGTACGAGTGATAAAAGTTGACACCACACATGACTATGACGGCCATCAAGTCATCCATACTCGGCCACGAATGGTCGACACCAAATGACCAGGCACCGAAACTTAGAACTTTTGGCCTGAAGATGCTTGACGTCTCCCTAGAGGGGCGCCTTCATGTTAGATAGCGACTTCTAAATTTTCTTGAACCTGCACGTTTGGAGGTCCCCTACTTCCTCCAACTTGCGCTACCCTTGGTGACGCCGAGAATGTCCGACTCTGAAGCTCAGCCTCCTAAACTTCTTTTTGTTTTGTGCGCTTACGCCTTCCCCCGAGATCGTCACACACACACCCCTGGTGTCAAACAAGTGACCTTTCCAGGATATCACCCATTCCTTAGTCCATTACAGCCACTGGGGAGAAACTCGTGAGTTTTGGCGGGGTCACGATCGTGATGCAAACGGTCTCAAAAGGGGGGCGTCACTGTCACTCTTGTCGCTCATTCTCCCTGGACTTTGCTGACCGGTCGCACGACTTGAGTCTTCTCAGACGAACCTAGCACTAAAGAATTCTTTGTAGTGTCTCGTGGAGACGACAAACCAATAACACCAACGAGGGGAG
>NW_008580166.1:474807-476384 GCF_000520115.1 Aphanomyces invadans
AATGGCGACGTCTACTTCGAAACAGTGCTCAAGAAAGTCGTTCCTGCTATTCAAGAGAAGATCCCGCTACGTACCAAGAGACAAGGGGTTTTCGTGCAACAAGACAATGTCAGCCCCCACCGAACAGTCACAACATCGGCGCTGGAAGCTCGAGGCGTCGCAGAGGCATCAAGATTGTAAATCAACCACCAAATAGTCCATACTTCAACGTGTTAGATTAAGGATTTTTTAACTCTATTCAAAGTCTACAACATCAAAAGTCTACTCGTTCGATCGAGGAGCTAATTGGTGCTGTAGAAAGAGCGTTTGATGAGTTGCCTGTTGATACGCATTCTAAGATTTTCATCACACTTCAGAAAGTTTTTGAAAAGTGTATTGAGGTACACCGGCGCAATGACTACAAGCTTCCACATTTGAAGAAAGATTCTATCATAAAGAACTTGTCATTGTTCAATGTTGAGTGTGATTCTTCCAGCATTGAAAAGGCATTGTTTCGAATGGAATGCCGCCTTGGCGACGAATCTCACTTGGGCGCTATGGTTAACTGCCCTGATGAAGTAATTTAATTCGTTCAATAATATTGTCAATTCCACTGAAATTAGCCGTTTCGGGCTGGTTTGGCTCATTCTGGGAACTGGCGACGAATCGACGGCGCGCTTTCATTGGCTAATTTTTTTGATATTGGACCGATCAAGTACAGTAATACCAGAAATAAGCTGTTTTCAGGGCTACGCGCTTCCTGTCGGGGTATCGTGTCGGAGGTCATGGAAGAAGCAGCTACGCGTCAGCATGCACACCCAAATACGGTCTATCACTGCCTGTATGCGTACTACAGTCTTGGCTTCTCCCGAAGACACCTTGCTCACGTATACAATAAGTCGGAGTGAACCATTGGAAACTGGATCAAAGTGTTCGAGGACACAGGAGGCTACCAGCGATTTGCGGACTCCTTGTCGGTGTACGATATCGCTCAGGGTACGGAGATACTCTGTGGCGTGTAGCGCCGGGGAAAGTCGAGTGTTGTCATCTCCCACGGTTCTGAGCGGAGTTGCTTCCATAGCAGTTTCGGCAGGTGACTGTCAAATGGTCCTTCTCTCAGAGATGGAGCAAGTTCAACCTGTATATTCGAATAGAAATGCTTTTACAGAGGATTTTGGGCGGTTTACAAACCGCCCCAGTGATCGATTCAACCAATCGCCCATGGAAATTTGGTGTAGAACGCACAATAACTCATCAAATTCACCTCGTCCAATATGCTTTGTAGGAGACACATACAAAACCCAATACACTTCGATCCGAGACGGTATAATGAATCCAAGTGAAAAACAATGGCACAATCTTTATGGACCAGAGTAGTAGTTTTCTTTCGACAACATTGCTCGATTTGCTCGATCCGTTACACTTGGATGCTACAATCGTGTCGTCTGGAGCGCCATAAATACAAGAAAGCTATAGCCACTCTACCGGGTGAATACATCTAAGACTTAGATGTATACACCCGATTGACTTAGATTCTAAGTCAATCGGGTATTTAATCGTATATCGAATTCAACTGTGATAGCTGACGAGCTGACACC
>NW_008580166.1:488211-489018 GCF_000520115.1 Aphanomyces invadans
ATGTACAGAGCTCAGCAGCAAGGCCAAATGACCTTAGGTCAAATGTGTAACTGGGCAAATCAAGAAGTTGGTTTCTCGGTTCATAAGAGTACTAGCATACCTGGATGACGATTGCAATCTTTTCCGAATGGATCATGAAACTGAATGACGAAATGGCAAGAAAAAAATGCCATGTTTTACAGCTTCTGGATAATGCCTCGTTGCACCAAGTCGTTCGGGCAGATATCAACAATGTAAGGGTGCTCATGTTGCCACCGATAACGATGTCTGTACTGCAAACAATGGATGCTGTTATTATTGCCACGTTCAAAAACTACTACCGACGACGACATTTGGAATATGCGATCCAAATTGTCGACGAAATTGCTGCTGGCGCGGCGTTGTGTCGGACCACCAGAGAAAGTATCCGTACGCTGTCGATGTCTTGCAATCGATGTTGTGGTCATCTGAGGCGTGGGATGAGGTGTCAGTCTGTACAATTCGTTATTGCTGGGCTCATAATGGTATCTTACCTCGTATCTCGCTCATCGGGACACTTGAAAGCCTTCGAATTGGCTCTGCACTGTCGATTGATGTCTTGATCAGCTAAATGAATACATATGAAATGTCTACAGAACGTGTTGTACCAAACCTTTGTAAACTTATTCCTTTCATTTTTTATTGATTTCGGTCGTTGCAAAAATGGAGGCATCACTGTAGTAGTTTTCTTTCAACAACATTGCTCGATTTGCTCGATCCGTTACACTTGGATGCTACAATCGTGTCGTCTGGAGCGCCATAAAAACAAGAAAGCTATAGCCACTCTAC
>NW_008580166.1:489118-490012 GCF_000520115.1 Aphanomyces invadans
AGGGAATATTCCAAAGTAATCAATCGATGGACGAGTTGACGATGCGCCACCACCTTTCGCGACACTCACGTGGTAATCTTGCCAAGAGGTTCAATAAATGTCGTGCCAACGGCAGGCGCTGCGACGAGAAAGGCAGCAATCTTGGCAAGCAATACAATTTCCAATACAAATTTCAAGATATTCCTCTGGTTTCACTGGGGACATTTTTCCCTCACTCACTACAGTGGGAGAAGCAATAACGCATCAAGGTAGGTCCTTTGCCCAATCCACAGGAACGAAGTACAACCTTGTAATCTTGAAAGTTGTATTGGTTGCTTTTAGATTCGTGATGAGTATGGTCGTGATTGTGTCATGTGTCAAGATTGCTATTGGTTACGAGAGGTATGCAGCAACCCCACCAAAACACGTGGTCGGTATGATGATGTCGATCGCTGACATTCGGCACGTCATGGCGCGTGCATATTACACGTGGCTGCATGGTCATCCGAGTACAGCCGAGTATGGGGGAAAGACTTTCCATGATGCGTGATTGCTTCTCCCACTATGTCCTACCTGCGAAGTACATACGTATCCTGTACGTAACAGCGTATCATGACGTGGTTGACAAACAATGAATTTCATTATTTCAGCTTTCCTCTACAGAACTTGTTCACTATCGGTCATTAATTATTTTATAGATTTTGAGGGTGGTCCTGCAATATTCAAAAAAGATTACCTTTTTACTTATAAAAAATATCGGGAGCTTTCGACACCATGGCTTTCGACACCATGGGTGGCTGCCTTTCTCGTCGCAGCGCCTACCGTTGGCACGACATTTATTGAACCTCTTGGCAAGATTACCACGTGAGTGTCGCGAAAGGTGGTGGCGCATCGTCAACTCGTCCATCGATTGCT
>NW_008580166.1:490112-492403 GCF_000520115.1 Aphanomyces invadans
GCCGTCGCAGGCTTCATTCCGCCTTCGAGGGCCTTCTTGATGTCGGCGACCGCTTGGGGACCGGCGACTTTTCCATGGGCGACGATGTCCTTGATATCTTTCAACAGGTCCTTGCCGTCCTTTACGCGGAGAACGCCAGTCTGGATGGCGTTTTGGATGGCCGTGACGAATTGCAGGCCGTTGTCGACGTTGAGCCCCGTCGTGGCGATGGTTCGAATCAACTGGACCAAGCTCGTGATGGTCTTGAAGTCTTGCATTCCGTTGCGCACAAGCTTCTCAAAGTCTTGGACAATGCCGACGAGGCTCGTGGATTCGGCAGATTCGACGGCGGCCGACTCAACAGGGGTCGACACAGCGAGGCCATGGTCGAACACGACAAACCCGGTAGGGACGGGCTCGTTTTGGGCGGCGACGTTGGCAACGGCGGCAAGGAGGAGTGTGCAGACCAAAGCACACTTCATGGCGAGAATAGTGATGTAAGGATGGCAAATTCCAAAGTGAGCAACCGATGGACGAGCTGTGGTTGCGCCTCTCTCTTTCGTGGCACCCGTTCATCCTTTCGGCTGGGTAATCTTGCCTACAGGCGGAAAATATACCGTGCCAACTGGTAGCAGTGCGACTAGTAGAGCATCCACACAATGTGTGGACCCACCATGCAAAGCAACGACGCAGCCGAAGTAACGGGTGGACGCTCTTACCGCAGGTTGACAAGACATCGCACACATCTGTTCCCGGGGTATGCGCCGCACACGCGGCCACCGGGATTGAACACGACGATTGTCATGCATGAATGCTCCAAGGCCTGACGCCGCACTCCTCTCCACCAGGGGCCACCGTATCCAATCCACATTGTGGAGCGTGACCAGCGTACGATAGAAGGTTATACCTCAGCCAAAGCACAATCAATATCTCACTCACTGGTCACGGGACCTCGACAAAGCATCAACAGCTGCTATCCGATGCATCCATTTTTGTCTTCACCCAGCGAAACTCAGGCCGAGCGAAATGTCTCTCGTATGCGGCGCAGAATCCAAGTCGACGCCAGTAAATGGGGCGCTTGGGTTATCTGGCATGTACCTGGTGTCGACTTGGATTCTGCGCCGCATACGAGAGATATGAGGCAGAAATGTTCGCCGCGGATCTTTGTATTGTACTCCATTTAGGTAATGGCCGCAGATCGTACGACAACGAATTTTTGGGAGAAGACAAAAATGGATGCATCGGATGGCAGCTGTTGATGCTTTGTCGAGGTCCCATGACCAGTGAGCGAGATATTGATTGTGCTTTGGCTGAGGTATAACCTTCTATCGTACGCTGGTCACGCTCCACAATGTGGATTGGATACGGTGGCCCCTGGTGGAGAGGAGTGCGGCGTCAGGCCTTGGAGCATTCATGCATGACAATCGTCGTGTTCAATCCCGGTGACCGCGTGTGCGGCGCATACCCCGGGAACAGATGTGTGCGATGTCTTGTCAACCTGCGGTAAGAGCGTCCACCCGTTACTTCGGCTGCGTCGTTGCTTTGCATGGTGGGTCCACACATTGTGTGGATGCTCTACTAGTCGCACTGCTACCAGTTGGCACGGTATATTTTCCGCCTGTAGGCAAGATTACCCAGCCGAAAGGATGAACGGGTGCCACGAAAGAGAGAGGCGCAACCACAGCTCGTCTATCGGTTGCTCACTTTGGAATTTGCCATCCTTACATCACTCTTCTCGCCATGAAGTGTGCTTTGGTCTGCACACTCCTCCTTGCCGCCGTTGCCAACGTCGCCGCCCAAAACGAGCCCGTCCCTACCGGGTTTGTCGTGTTCGACCATGGCCTCGCTGTGTCGACCCCTGTTGAGTCGGCCGCCGTCGAATCTGCCGAATCCACGAGCCTCGTCGGCATTGTCCAAGACTTTGAGAAGCTTGTGCGCAACGGAATGCAAGACTTCAAGACCATCACGAGCTTGGTCCAGTTGATTCGAACCATCGCCACGACGGGGCTCAACGTCGACAACGGCCTGCAATTCGTCACAGCCATCCAAAACGCCATCCAGACTGGCGTTCTCCGCGTAAAGGACGGCAAGGACCTGTTGAAAGATATCAAGGACATCGTCGCCCATGGAAAAGTCGCCGGTCCCCAAGCGGTCGCCGACATCAAGAAGGCCCTCGAAGGCGGAATGAAGCCTGCGACGGCCGCTGATCTCATCAGCGACCTACAAAAAGTCATTCAAAATGGCAGCAAGGACGTCACGACGACGCTCAATTTGGTCAAGCTGATCCAATCGATCCAACGCGACGGTCTCAA
>NW_008580166.1:520425-536249 GCF_000520115.1 Aphanomyces invadans
TGAACCCGTGAAGATGTGCAGTGTGAGCACGGCGGGGGACGACGCGATTGCGAACGCCAAGTCCACGAGATCGGTGCTCGACAGACCCTAGAAATGTCGACAACGAGGACGGTCACGATCATATCAGAGACGGTGGCGACACCACTGCTCTGTCGTCGAATGGCCCGATCATGACAACGCGAGGTTGTTGCAATATCAATCACCACACGAGTCGTCACCATGATGGGATCGTCTGCCGCTGTGTCGTGCGTACGCGACGAATACGAGTGGCTACCTTCCAATGGCCCTGTTTGATTCCATCCGTGGCATCTTCACGTTGGTTGGAAGGCTGCTAAAACAAGCGTTGGCTTCCGTCGAGGCCGAGTGGCTCGTCGGTAGCCGTCCCCAAGAGATGCGACGGCAACCAAGCTTTTCGCACATACCCCCTTTCGTTATCGTCTATCCTAGTGCAAACAGCGCTAAAATTGCGCCTCCGTCACACCGTGACCCATCGTGTTGGTCGAGCTCAGCCCACCCGTGACCGTGTTTTGCATGGCATCAATCAGCTCCGTGCCCGACCAGCCCTGGTGCTTGAGCGTCTCGACGCCTTCCGTGCGCTCAGCACGCTGAATGCCCGTCACATACGCCAACATTTTTCGCTCGGCAAAATCGCGGGCAAAGCGGGTGATGCCAAGCGAATCGCTGTGGAAACCAGCCAACGTGATAAACTGCCACGTGTAGCCGAGCGCAGCGAGTTCGTCGATAAACGTGCGGATCTCCGCGTCCGACATGCCGGCAGCGTCCCAGTTGAACGACGGGCTCAAGTTGTACGCAAGCATTTGGTGAGGAAACTGGCGGTGGACGCCCGACGCAAATTGCCGAGCCAGCGGCAGGCCTGGAACAGTCGTCTCCATCCAAATCAAGTCGGCGTACGGCGCATACGCCTTGGCGCGGGCAATGCAAAAGTCCACGCCGCCGCGAACGCGGTAATAGCCTTCGACCGTGCGAGCCTTCTCCCAGCAAAACGACGACACAGCCAGGCCCAACACGTCGATCGCATACTTCTTCATCGCGTTGATGTCGGAAAATGCTTGACGCTTCCACGCCGCAAGCGCCGTGGCGTTGCTGCTCAACTGACTGGCCACAAATTCGGTGAACGTCATGCAGCCGGCATCCTTGTCCCACGTGTCAGCACGGCCGTTGCGTGTGGCGTCAGCAAACGATTCAACGTTCAAGTTGGTCGCGCCAAGGATGAAGGGGTGGTCACGGCCGTCCGAGTTATTGTCTAGAAGCGTCGCGGCTTCGGCATCGGTGCGGGCGATGATGACCAGAGGAACTTGGAGGATGTCTGCTTGAAGGCGCGCGGCGATCAGGCGCGAGATATGCTCTTGCGTTGTCACCAACACCTTGCCTCCCATGTGTCCGCACTTCTTGGTCCCTGGCTTTTGGTCTTCCAAATGGATACCGGCAGCACCCCGTTCAGCAAATAGCTTCACGAGCTTCATGCAAGCGGTGAGACCACCATGGCCAGTGTCCGCATCGGCAATGATGGGACGCATGAAGTCGACGGCTGGGGACGCGGCGCGCTCGGCGGGGCTCATACGACGGCGCGATTCGTATTGCTTACGGTCATGGAAACATTGCGCACGAAAGAGTTGGTCACACTTGTTCGGGACCGTGTCCATGGGGTAGTCAGCAACGTCTGGGCCAGGTTCGTTCGTCGACGACGCTGTCGACGACGATTGCCACCCTGAAATGTACACAGACGTCAAATGCTTGGCCATCTGGACAACTTGAATCGTGTCGAGCGCGCCGAACGTGTGGCTACACTTTCCCTGCGCCTGTAACGAGCGCAGCATCGAGTACAACTTCATCGCTTGTTGCGTCGACGCGTACGACTGAATGACAGTGCCTTGGAGCTTGACCACGTCTTCCGCCGCGTACGGTCGTGTCGTGTGACGGAAGCGTTCTTGGTTCATGAACGCTTGCATTTCCTTGACGCGGGACGCATGCAGACTATCTTCGTCCACGATCGACGCCGAAATCGTGAGCTGCTTGCCGACCTGTTCCAAGCGGCGCGTCGAGCGCTGCTGCGAGTTGGGGTTCTGTTGAGGGCTCATGTTGAAAAATGGCCGTCCACGGGTCGGCGACACTGGCAATCGCGCAAACAACCGGAAGGTCGAAACTTGTCAAATTTAATAATCCTCTCCACCAATCAGACCCCCGCATAACGGCAGGGCGTCCCAATCAACCAATCAAATGCGTTCCTTTGCAGGCACTGGCAATCCAACACCCCGATGTCATCGATTCACGTTGAAGCTGCAAGATTGGCGCCGACCACGCCGCGATTGGATCTTTGGGGTGGCAGAGATGGCCTCGTGGAGCGTTTGATTGGTCGCCAAGTGTTGATTCATCGTGGCGGGCAGCGATAGTGTATCATTGTTTCCGCGTTTGGACTCTCGGTGGTCGTGTGCACGGCCAAACCGGGGGACTCCATCTTTTTCGCGACAAATCCAACACACACCCACGCGTTCGAGTGGGGGATGGCGTGGGGGAAGGTGGCCCCTACAACCGGCAACAGCGTGGGCAAGCCAGCGCATTGGAAACAGGGAAAATTCTGGGTGCGACCGTGCTGTCGAGATTTCGGTCTGTGAAAATTTATACTACTGTTGCGACATCTCGGTTTGTTATCCGGACGTTCCCCACTGGCTGACGATCTTGGGTACACCATTGATGTTTTTCCAGTAAATCCTTCGATCGACATCGGACAGGAAGAATGGCGGGGGCGTTGCACAGCTAAAAAGGGTAGGATGGCACTTGAAGTACGACCTCGAACGAGCAAGTCGAGGTCATGGAACCATAACACTGGCTATCCGTTGACGAAACCGAGGCGACGAAGCGGCAACATCGATTGTGAGAGGTTTGGCAACGTGGTGGTGATTCATTTCAAGAGGTTCGTCGAGATGAAACGGTTGAAACGGTTCCTCGAGGACGTGATGGGATGGGGCGCTGCAATCGTTATCGGCGTCACCGCCGCGGCCGCCGAGGCCGTCGAAGATTTGGCAGTACATGTGCTTGCAAAAGCGAGCTGGGAGTCTGACTCGCAACGATTTAGGCAACCAATAGAGTGTACGGCACGATCTGGCGAAAAGGTACTGTGTCGCAGTCCTGCAGGAGCTGTAATAGGCGCGTGCACAGACTTACGCATCACGGGGGCACAGCTTCTCGGGTCTTGCTTCCAAGGGTATGGGCTCTTTGGATGCAGCAATCGTAACTCCACGTCGGACCGAACGGGCGTGTCCAACCAGTTCCTTCCTTCTGCTTCCTACTGCCTCAACTGTTGCGGCAACCCCACGGCCACAGGGTACCTCGCTTTCACACACGATGGATCGTGCTAATGTCGTGGCTCGCAGGACCGACGAAACGTGGGACTTGGTGTGCCCCATGACCGCACTCCAGCGATCGATTGTCATCAACGACGTCGGCAAGCGGTTTGTATTTGCAAGGCGCCAGACCGTCGCAGACGAGTTCCTGGTACTGTTGTCTGCATCACTATCGGCATGCATCACGTGAAGCCGCAGGTGTCCTGCGAGTGGCCCGTGCGAAATCTGTCCCTTTTCCTTGCTGGCTACGTCGTCGACCTACGTGTGTCCATGCACAGCGACAACCAAGGGTGGTCGTTCTGGGTCGGCGTCGAAAGCTGCACTGTCAGCGCCATCGAGTCGAACGTGACACCCACAACGTTCCACGAGCGCATTCGCATGGTGTCCACAAGGCAGTCGTACTCCCCGTCGTCGTCGTGGTTCATTTTGCTGGCTGGCACGTCGGTAGGCAGTTCTGCTTGTTCTTCTTGTGGAAATCTCACAACTTTCGACCAGGTAGCTCTACTCGTCACGGCCTGGGTAGTCTATCGCGGGTACGTCAAGGGCGAGCACTGCGTCAACTGCGCGTCCAAGTTTGTCTTGGTGAATTCGCTCTGCGCGCTGTGCATAGTATGTGGATGCCGCCTCCACGCTCCGCCGCCCAAGGTCTTTTGTGCAGAGACATTTGAGGCCACCAAAGCCATGAGCTAGATTCACAGGACAGACTCCCCACTTGATTCATTAAATATCTACGACACGACAATGAAAGACCAGGCCGTTCTAGACTAATCCGCCCCTGTCGTGAAATGTTGACGCGCGAGTCTTTTGACTCTTACGTCGTGCATACGTTTCAAAATCAATGTCGTCTTCTTCGCCGAGACTGTCGTCGTCGTCACTGGCGCTGCCCATGACAGGAATCGCGCGGCGACTGCTGGTGGCAGCGGCATGACGGTCCCAGTTGCCTTCGTCCAGCTGTCGGCGTAGTTGTTTTACTTGCGACCTCGACGCCGTGCCTTCACTCATGAGTTGCTCGATTTCATCAATGTCATGTCGAGAGAAGCGCGCAAGCGTCTTGCGCGTCGACTTGGCGTGAACTTCGACTTGGGTGTCGGATTCATCGTCATCCGAGTCGTCCGCTTTTTCGTCCATGGCTTTGTTGTGATGGACGGCCCATTTGTGCTGAATGTAGCCTTCCAGAGCAGGTGGGATGCGCCACTCACCCCCTCGGAACAGCATGGCGTGCATGAGCGATGGATCGAACAGAGCGTCTTCGAGTTCTGTGTAGAGACGTTCGGCGTCAATGGCGAGCCAGTTGTCGGGAGTGATGCGGTAGCATCCGGGTTGGCGTTGAGTGGCCTTGACAAGGAAGCGATCCATGTAACGTAGAACCATCGCAGCTACATCGGGTGTCAAGTGCATGGATTGCAGTTCCGCTTCTGCCGCTGCAACTATATCCGCTTCGTCGCCGGCTGGCAGGCGTTTGACAACTTTGGGCTGGGCCATGGAGAATCGTGCGTCTTTGACAAGGGAGCCACGGTTCTGATGCATCGAGTGGCACGGTTGATAGGACGTCGACATGGACTTGGTTCGAGTAGAACCGTTAGCGAGACTTGCCTGCCCATGGAAATGATGTGTCATCGTCACACAGAAAGGGAAAGTGTCGACACACTTACTCGTGAGGTGGTGGTCTTGGTGCGCGTCGAGACAAAGGACCCTTCAGCGGAAGAAGGAGCTGTCGACGATGACGAA
Organism: Aphanomyces invadans; assembly: GCF_000520115.1. NCBI lineage: Eukaryota > Oomycota > Saprolegniomycetes > Saprolegniales > Verrucalvaceae > Aphanomyces > Aphanomyces invadans. The sequence goes on from NW_008580166.1 coordinate 525,516, forward strand.
GACCTATAAGTATGGCTCGCTTCCTCAGAGCTGTTGCTCGTGCTACTCGAGCTGCTGAAGGGCTGGTTGTACGAAGAGAACGTTTCAGACGGCTCTGCAATCGAGAAACGCGTCTTGACTTTCCGGATGCCATTTCCGGACGATGCTCCACAGCGATCGTTGGACTTGAGGATCGACTTACTGGTCGACTTGATGATGGACGTCGCGATGTTGTTGATGTCATTAGCGGTCCACGAGGGGGGCGCCACTTGTGGGGCAGCCGTAGCATGCTGCAAGGTGGGCTCCTGGTTGTCCGATCGTTCGTGTTGGTCGTAATTGCTGGACGAGACGTGTCGTTGAGGCGCCGCGCGGCCTTTCATATCTACGGCGAGTGGCATGGGCACCGATTGCGTCTTTTCGAGTGGGATGGGATGGAGCAGGTGTATTTCCTCGACACGGGAAGTCAAAAACGTCTTTAGTGCGTCGAGGAGGATAGCGCTGCCTTGGGTGGACACGGTAGCGTCTCCCATCGCAAGGTTCTTCTGGGTTTTGCGGTATTCCGTCGTGATTGCTAGGACACTTGTGATCCACTTGTTGAGAGCGTCGGCACGAGTTCGCACGACAGACTCGGATCTGGAGCCAAAGAATCGTTTCGGTGGAAACGATAGAGCATCAATCTCCTTGGCGACGGATCGGGACAACTTGTCACTGCTACACCGCCCGAGGATGTCCAGGATGTGGAATCGAAAGCGGCGGAACTCGGAGTATGGGCGTCGCACAGTTCGCTCGTACGAGTCAGCGTGCAAGTCGGTGACGCGGATCACGTATTGTGTCTGTTGGATGGGGCTGCGGTCAACGTGGCTAATGTGCACAGACAGACCTCTCCTTCGTTCGTCCCTGACTTGAGACTCCTGATTGTTGTCCGGTTCGTGGGTGTCCATCATGATCGGGTAGTACTAGGAAAAGCGCGATTGACGAGGATGCAGTTGTTCCTGTGCCGTGGTGCGCGTGCGATTCGTGTGGCGGCTTCTATTCCGATACAAAATTCAAATATTGTGAGTGCAGGTTGAACTTGCAACGCACGCGACGAATGATTGGTTCATTTGGAGAAGAGGTCGGGCGGACCACGGTTCACTGGTTCACTCGGTCTTCGCATACTGAGATCAAGTAAACTGCGCATGGCAAATCGAGCCAGTACGGGGGTTTCGTACCGAAAACATCATTTATCGTATTCATAAATGAATTGTTTAAATGGACGTAACAAGATGGCTTGGTCGAATGTTGTTGATAGGATCTCATTTATCCATGTTGACGCGCTTCCAACGGAGAAAGGCCGTCGTCCTTGGGGGTGGCTTCAATGTTTGATCCAAGTAGGGAAGAGGTGGTGCTGGTCGTACTAACACGCCACCCACAACGTAGTTCATCGGGCGATGCATGGCAACAGATGAATTGCGCAGTTCGGGTGTTGCTCGCACTGGGTACGACAGGATGACACGTACCAGTTAGGACGACAAATGAGCACCACGAACTTGCGTACACCATCAAATGGGTCACGAATTGGCTCATTTGATTTCAGGAACAAATGGCGTTGAAAAGGGGAGTTTCTTTTGTAGGCATGGAGAAAATACACGTGTGGAGACATAGTCAAGGACTTTAGCCACCGCAATGCATCCATCAAGTCAGGCCACTGTGGAAGTTTGGCCTGTTTTATGGTTTCTGTTCCCAACACCTCACGCCCATTCGTGTGACAGGCATTACAATCCACCGACATCCATTTGTTTGTGGATGAGGCCTTGTCCATTCGAAGGTCACGACGACGTTACGAAGGCGCACTACCATCTGGAATATCCAGGCGCAATCTTGTGGCCACTTGCGACGTGATATTTGTCTCTGTAATCGCAGCAAGTACGGGGATGCGCGCAACCTCAAAATCTCAGCTCTGTGTCGCTTCTGAAAGCTAACTGAATCGTTTATGTGAATGGCACCATTGGTTGTGCCACCACTGGCATGGCTCGATGCCCTTTCCCTGATGGATGACCTCGCACTGAACAGACGCGATCCTGTATCCGGATGACAAACTGCAACCGTACACGTGAACGAACCGGTCGTTTTCATGAGCAGTCAGCAAACAGCCAACGCATCGGCTACTCTTCACACGTCTAACATGAAGGGGTCGACTACACATCGGTGGAGGGGGTGATGGTGTCGATTCGTTCACCACGATGCTTCAGGAGTCTCATTCCTCACTTGACCCACGGCGTCGATCAACCGATCTGGATTACAGCGAAACCCATGATGAAACCCCTTTCAAGGGTAGAGAGAGCAGCTACGAACCACTCCTTTGACGACGGAATGGCTGGATGCGCCTTTTTACAACGCCTACCACAGCCCTCCCGTGACATTGTTGGCGAAACCGCTACGTCGTCTTGGACACAGCTCCACCCACCAACCTGTGGTGAATGCCATGCTATCGAGGAGTACATGCGAGGGTCCCATATCGTCCCAACCCATGCAGATTATGACCCGAATAATGAAAAAGCACATCATGGCTGCCTTGACGCGGTGGAAGGTGTCCAGTCTGGGCGAGAACGATGCACGGGCCGAGCACCTCCGTGGCGATATTGACGGTGGCATCGTGGCGTAAATTTCGAACGTCATTTCTCCATGGAACTACTCGGTGTCCCCGGATAACTTGGTATTTACAGTGTACGCGGAGGCCAGGACCATTCTAAAACGTTTCGTTTCATACAAAATCCAAGTATGTGGATGCTGCAAGGGCATTTTGTTAGGTACCGTCGGCGCGAGAACCCCACGGATCGTACAGCATACAAACACCAAGTTTAATCCTCGCGATCCACCGTGTCACAATTCCTGGGGTCACAAATCCGCGACCACGTCGACGTTGAAGTTGCCCAAACTCGACTTGGATTTCACTGCCGAGTGTCTAGGGTTGAGTATGTTATACAAAAATCAAGATGTTTGGAGGCACCGCCCGCCGAAAGTATAAGATCCATCCCACAATACCTTTTGCCCCACTTCGACCAGATCCGACCATGTTGCCGCCGCAAGTCAAGCTCGAAGCATTCCAGTTCTACGGCTTTGAATGCCACGGCCTCTTTGCGCAAGAGGACCTCCCGGCCGACACCACTGTGTGGATCTGGGACACTGTCACGGAGCCGCTTGTCACGTTTACGCGAAAGGAAGTGATGGACCATCCTGAGCGCCAAAAGCTCATCAATTTTTCCTACATGGTGAACGACGACTGCTTTGCGTCAACGACCACTCCTGAGGACGACCCGTGCTGGTACTTTAACCATTCGTGCGACCCCAACTGCTGGTTTGAAGGCGACGGTAAAATTGTCACGCGCCGTCCCGTCAAAAAGGGAGAACAGCTCTGTTACGATTACGCATGTACGGAAACAGAGGTACGCATGAAGGCTTATATGCACGATGCATGGATTATCATTCGATGGTGCTTTAGTCTTCGCTCCATGTCAACATGAACTGCCGCTGTGGAGCCGAAAAGTGCCGCGGTCAACTGAAGTTCAGCGAGTGGAGGAGTCGTGGGTTCATCAAGAAGAACTTAGGGCATGTGACCGAGTACATCATGCGGAAACATGCTGAAAATGGGTACGACAAGCAACTCGATGGGTCGCAATGATCGTGGGAGTCGAACAAGATTAGTGATGTGTGTGCTTGAGTAGATGGTATGACACTCGAATGGAGCTTCGATACAAATCAAAATCGTCCATGGGTCTCTTCTGCCGCGAGGAATCGGATTGCAAAATTCTAAAAGGCGACATCGTGCTCATGTTCTCGGGCAAAATCGTCCACAAGGACACGCTCCTCGAGAGCGGCGCCATGACCCCTCGCGACTTTGAGATGTCGCTCCAAGTACAGCGCGACTTGTGGCAAATCCCGGCGTGGAAGGTACGGTCTGCGTATGAGGTGGTCGAGGTCTCATTGACGCCTTAGGAAACTGGGGATAAATGCGAAACCAGCGACTACATCAACCATTCGTGCGACCCGTCGTGTGGAATGCTTGACTCCGTGACCGTTGTCGCCATCCGCGATCTGTACCCCGGCGAGGAAATCACGATAGACTATTGCATGGTGAACGACGGGACCAACAGCGACCCCAGCGACAACTTCACGTGCATGTGTGGCAGCGTCAACTGCCGCACGACCATCACGACGTTGGATTGGCAGATCCCCGAGCTCCAGACTCGCTTGGGGCAATACTTTGCTCCGTTTGTCAAGCGTGTGATGGAAGATGCGCCATTTGCTGTTGCGCCATGACCCCTTAGTTCGTTGTCAGAGTTGTCCAAGGAGGCTGCATCCGACGAGAGTCATTCTTCACTGGGATTCGTGATGTCGGACGTCAGCAGCAGTTTTAGCATAACGTTAGTAGGGTACGATCCAATGGAGCTATTGGTCACGTGTTGTTCATTTCTGCTCAATCAAGTCGTTATCCTGCCCTCGTGCGCGCTTGCATGCATCTCGTATTCCTGCGGGCATCGTGGCGTGCAACGCTGTCGAGTGTCTCGTGCGACCAAACTTATAAACTTACTTGGCCGTCAAGGTGAAGCTTCTCGTTGGTAGTCAGGTCGGTGGACAAGCACAATGCCCTTCTCAGCTCACTGCACGCCGCGCCTTCACCGCTTCCATACAGTAAGCCGCTGTGTCCAGCCCTCGGACCCCGCATGATCCTGTGGTGATACTTCGATTTTCTCGCCAAAGATATGTTTTGCAGCGATGTGATTGGCTAGCTCACCCCCTCGTGATGGGTTTTACTTGTGGGATTTATGTGTATTTTAGAAAACTCACCTCGAAATTCACGAACCAATCACGGCGCGGAAGGCATTCCACTCGACTTGGTGTGGTCGAATGAAGAAGGCACGGTGATGATGGCAACGGCGGGGTCGATGTGCTCAATTGCTTGCAATGTGTAGACATTGGTAGAGGTCCAGTTGTACCGTGCAGTGTGGACAGCATGCTGGCCCATCGTGAGATGGCTTGTTCGAGTGAAAGACGCTGGACGAAAGGTGCTTGCTATCGAGTCGAACGAACGAACAGGGGCCGCGGCTGTGCCAGGTAGGACAAACGTTGCTGCCAAGAACTGCACATGACAACATTGTATAGACCGCTTTCGAACTAGCTCCCGCAGGGTTGTCTGGATTCATGGAGCCTCTGTCGGCGAATGCTTGAGCGCCTTGCCATTAATCAAGGAGATCACCCAAGACAACAAGGAAACGTCGACCACAGAGCCTTGTCAAGTGCTTTTCACCACCACGACACCAAGTGCCCGCGCCTTGCTTACTCAGAGGCTGCATTCGGTAAGAATGAAGTATGGAATTGCACACTCAACCCATTTTTGCAGAACCCGAACGCCCATTGCATCTTCGCTCCACTAGACCATGCCCCATGCGTTCGCCGCTTCCTCGACACTTGGCGACCAGTGTACATGAACCTGTGCACGTTGCAAATCTGTGTTTATGAACGTCTAGCGCGGCCATTTGGATCGAATCCGAGCTGTGGCCAAACTTGATTGTCGAAACAGGATCGCGACAGGTTTGCGTTTCGTGGCTGAGGTGTTGACATCGACGCTTAGATTCCCATGGCCATTCTAAACGGCCGCATGTCCTTTCGTTCATTCCGTCGGTGGGACTCGTGGATCGGTCGTCGGCTAGTTCGTTCCATGCTCGACCACTTTCAACTCGTGCTTTGCCAAAGTTCACAAGTACAACGGACCCGTCGTGAATGACGCCAGCGACTGAATTTTCCTTCATGGCCAGGACGAGTCCAGATATCTGCACTTGGGCCATGCCGGTGCCAAATACGTTGGCGATTTGAAGTTTCGTACTGTCTGCTGCATGACGCTTCGTCGCTGTGACACCAAAATATTGCGTAGTTGCTGAAAAGCATGCCATCGACGCAACATCGTTGATCGAGTTGAAAGAATCAGTGGAATCGCGTGCTGTGTGGGTTGCAGGAAGCACCCACGAAGGCGAAGAAGAGGTTGTCCTTCAAACGCACGAGGCCCTCAAGGCCCAACACCGTCGCCTGTTGCTCGTCCTTATTCCCAGACATCCCCATCGAGTCGAATCGATTCTCGCCTTGATCTCCACCCAGGTCTATTTGAATCCGCCAATTTTTTGTTTCAACGCTTCAGAACGTTCATGTAGCACCCACAGCTCAAAGTCACTTGGCGCTCACAGCACCGCGTGCCTGCTGCAGATTCGGATGTGTTTATCGTGGATTCGATGGTACAACGATCTACTGCAGGCTGCGGCCGCTCTGATCTTGTCCGCTTTCAAGGGAGAGACCCAGCTGTGTTATGAAGTGGCTCGTGTGGCGTTTATTGGAGGTAAGTTGCTTTCTGCCGCTTGTTTGCCCTTCTCTTCACGCGTGTGGCATGATCGTTGCACGGGTAGGCTCGTTGGTCCCAGTCGGTGGCCACAACATCCTCGAACCCCTGCGGTCGGGGTGCCCCGTCCTACATGGCCCTCACATGTTCAACTTCACTTCAGTTGTTCAGTCCTTGGCCTCGCCGCAGGTTGTCCTTGTGACGGCGTCAACGCTTGCAACAACTCTGGATGCCTTTTTAAGCGCTCCTCAACGCACCCTCGTCGCGGTTGCACCACCGACGCTAGAACGAATTCAACGAGATATATGGACCCGCGTGCATCGCTTCTTGGACACTGCGCAAGCGTATAAGAAAGAAGTTTAGATTTCAGCGGTTTATATACTGCAAGTGCACTTAATATGGGCGGTATCGGTCTGACTTAGGGCCATTGCCACCGCCTCCTTGACCTTGCTGACCTTGACGCGGGTAGCTGCCATAGCCACCATACGACTGGTCGTCGTACGGGCCGTGGCCATCAGGGGGAGCCGATCCTTCGGCCGAAGGGGGAGCACCAGACGGATCATAGCCAGGGTATCCTCCGTAAGCAGGGTACCCGCCGTACCCGCCATAGCCGCCAGGAGCAGGAGCACCGTAGCCACCTGCGTAGCCGCCATAGCCACCGCCATAGCCGCCACCGTAGCCGCCACCGTAACCACCGCCGTAGCCGCCGCCGTAGCCGCCACCATAACCGCCACCGTAGCCGCCAGGGTGACCCCCGCCACGACCACCGCGACCACCGTAACCACCGCCGTAGCCGCCGCCGCCGTAGCCACCTCCGCCATAGCCACCACCGCCATAGCCACCACCTCGACCTCCACGGCCACCATAGCCGCCGCCGTAGGAGCCACCACGACCGCCGTAGCCACCGACCGCATCGTAGCCTCCACGGCCCCCACTGCGCACTTCTCCCTTGGGCTCCGCGCGCTTGATTTCCACGAGTTTGCCGTGCAACTCGTGGTTTTTACTCATAACTTCCGCGACCGCCCCTTCTTCTTCAAAGCTGACAAAGCCAAACCCTCGTGACCGCTGCGTGTCGCGATCCATCATGACAATCGCATCCGTGATTTTGCCATAGTCTTCGAAGTACGCGCGGAAATCGTCATTCGTGACCGACGGCGGCAGTCCTCCGACAAATATCTTCTTCGACTCGCCGGGGCGACCGCCCCCGCTTCGATCACTACAATGGACGCACATGAGCTCTCCCGCAGCTCATCGACGCACGATGCGATCGCGGCAAGAGAAAGAAGGGCCGAGTAGTCGGGGGCACATTGTCGTGTTTTTCAAGGTTCAACCAGCAGCGCTGCCTGCATGCTCGTGTTTCTGTCCTTCGACTACTGCCTTCTTTCTCTAACCACGACAGCACATACGATACTACACAGAAGCTCATGACGAACCTATAGCCTCCACTGCCTCCTCCAGAATGAGGGCCTGACCGACCCCCACCAATGCTATCTCGAGGCACTGCGCGTTTCACTTCTACGTTGCGGCCGTCCAGCGTGTGTGACTCGCTTAGCACTCGGTCGACGACTACACAACTACCGCGTGAGGGACGGATTCGTCGACGCGACGAGATAGGATGACAACGAAACAACCTGAAGCATCTTCAAACGTCACAAACCCAAACCCACGAGGTTGACCCGAATACTTGTCTTTCATCAATGCCGCGTCGGTTAACGCGCCGTACTGCCCAAAGTGGGAGCGGAGGTTGTCTTCGGTCGTCTCCCAGCTCACCCCACCAACAAAGATCTTGCCAGCTCCTGTAGACGGTGCCCCCGATGTATATCCACCACCATTGTTGCTACTGCCTTCGTGAGATGGATGCTGTCCGTACGAAGTGGATGGTGCAGACGAATAGGACGATTGGTCAGGGTAGCCATAGCCCCCACTGTGGTTCGAATGGGAGGATTGTTCGGATTGCTTGTGCGGATCATGGTGGTGCCCATCGTGCCCGGCACTGCCCAAATTGTCTACATCTTGGTGGTGGTCGTCTTGCTCGTACACAACTCCGTCCATCGTGTCCTTGATCGGGCGGCGGAAACTGTGCGAATGGAATGACCAATGAGTGGTGGGGGGGAGAATATTTATCGAGTTTTCAATGTTCGGAAAAATATATTTGAGTTGCGTAGATTTCATAGAAAAGGTACGATATTATTATCAAAATTGTTGGAATATTATTCATCGACCTGGCGTTCGGAGCAAACATACAGCAAAAGATTATATAATGTAACGTATCAACATTCCTCTAGTACATGCAGGATGAACAGAAATTAAAGGCGCACCCCAAAATATTCACCTTCTCATGTATCTGTAGCCGATACGTAGTCCATGCAGACATGTTCTCAGTCGGCAGGGTACAAAAGGATTTGGGATGAAGCGATGTCAGGAAAGAGAAAAGCGCAATCATCACTATTTGAGCTGAAGAGAAATCATAGACTCACTTCATAATTGGAGCAAAAGAGTCCATTTTTATCCTATAGAAGTGAGTGGTGGGGGGGAGAATATTTATCGAGTTTTCAATGGACTGAAGGACGTAGAGAAGGACATCGAACGACACCCTGGCCTTGTCAGTACCAAAATTGCCTTCAAAGACACGTCTCGGGGCAAATGTATCACCGACGAAGAGAAAGGACAAATATTAGCCTTTCGCAAGCTTCAAAAGAGCTGTGGGTTGATTGGAAAAACAATCAAGCCAAGCTACAAGCTTGTGCGAACGTTTCTTCAGAAATGCGACCAACCAAGCCGCAAGAAAAGCCTAAGAAGACATTATATCCTCACCAACCGCGAGATCCGACGCATTTTCAGGCTTGTTACACGCAAGCAAATGTCGTCAAGGCAAATATCTACAGCACTAGGCAACAAAATATTTCAAAATTGCTGTCCTTAATTTGTTGCGTGCGTCAAAATTCGCAAAGTACATGAAACGCCGGTCTGGACCGCGCCTAACTCCCAAGCACAAAACAGACCGAGTCAACTTTACCAGTCGACACTTCCAAAAGACCGCGGAATTGAAAGCGACTATGTTTACCTACGAAAAGAAGTTCAACCTAGACGGTCCAGACGGTTGTCAGTACTATTGGCATGACCTACGGCATGACGAACGAAGCTTCTCCAAGCGTGCGGGTAGTGGCGTTTCTGTTATGGTTAGGGGAGGGGTAAGCTTCTACAACAATACGGAGCTAGCCATCCTCAACGGTCGACAAGACGCTGTGAAGTATCATAAAACGCTGAAAACATACCTGCTGCCTGCCATGCGTGAATTTGTGGTCCTTTCCGCGCCGGCCACCCGTACGTTCCAACAAGACAATGCCAGTTTCCACCGATCTCGCTCGGCGTTGACCTACCTTGAAGGCATGATATGGCCAACTATATACAGTAGTGGCCTGCGAAAAGTCGCGATATGAGTGCAATCGAGAATGTTTGGGGCGTTCTAGCCCAAAATGTCTACGCCAACGATCGTCAGCTCGAAACAAGGGCTGAATTGAAGGTACAAATTCTCATGTCTGGGCTGAGATCGATCAATCATACTTGGCCAAGTTAGCTGAGGGTATGCCTACGAGAATTGCCCAAACAATCCTTTGCCGGGGCAATTGCATTATATCGAAGTGCGTCTATAATTACTTTCAGACCAAATTTTGACGATGACACTTTTCTCTCATTCCTGACATCTCTTCATACCAAATCCTTTTGTACCCTGCCGACTGAGAACATGACTGCATGGACTACGTATCGACTTTAACCGCTATCCTTACAGATACATGCGAAGGTGAGAATTTTGGGGTGCGTCTATAATTTCTTTTCAGATTGGATGAACAGCTCAGAGCGTCTATGCAAGGTTAGTATGCCGAGGGGGGCGGAGAGAGCTATCGTCGGCCGCGCAAATATGTCCTGGGCCAAGCGGTTGCCTGTGGCAATGGCAACGTCGGCTCAACACCTCTGCGGTTCACAAAGCAGCGATAGAGCGGCGCTGTCGACAACAGCCGACGGAAAACGAGTATCGACGAATCGCAACACCGTCGACTTTCACGTCACCGCCGCTAGCGTCATGGGGAAACTTGACTTCTGTGTGCTTGTTGGGTCATGTACTGTGCGTATGCTCGTCATTTCACCGTGTGAACATGCTTAAAGGATGGGAGTCCAACACCACGTCAGGAGTGAGCCAAGTGCTTTACAAATGCTCCTCGGGAATGGCATGCATGCGAAAATGTCCAACCCAGATTTTACGAAATATAGATGGAGCTGATTGACTATGTGCATTCACGCGCATCTTCCAAAGTCGTCTCCTTGGGCATCGTCTTCGTCGCATTCTTCATTCACCAGGATCTCTTTCGTCGGTATCACCCAGCTTGCGG
>NW_008580166.1:540227-544739 GCF_000520115.1 Aphanomyces invadans
GGGTGTCTTCAAAGCCAAGGTCACTCAAGAGGCCGCGCAGCCATGTCGACTCGCGGGCGGCTTCGGTGGCGGCGATGTATTCGGCTTCACAGCTTGAAAGTGCGGTGATGCGTAGACGGATGCTCTTCCACATGAGCGGGCCACCCAAGATCGACCATATGAAGCCGGTGGTAGAGCGACGGTCGGGACGTGTCGCCCAGCTTGCGTCGCAGTACCCGGACAAGGTAATTTCCCCTGAACCGAAGCTGATCCCCCATGTTGGAGTCCCCGCTAGGTAGCGCAGGACTCGTTTGGTGCCGAGGGGGTACGGCGCTCGAGGGTCGTGGAGATGGTAGGACAGGAGTTGTACGGCGCGGGCGATTACCCCATGGTGTGTCTGGTGCACACCATGAGGTACAGTATACGAGCATCCAACCATGGCACGGTACTCCCCTTGATCCACAGTCGGTTGTTGCTCATCATGCCATAGGTCTTCTTGGTCAGCGACTTCAGGGGTGGTGACGGGATGGCAGTTGGCCAGTCTGAATCGTTCGAGGACCTTGGAGGCGTACGCGTCTTGGCACATGCTAAGCAGTATTTCTTGATGGTGGCGGTTGATGCGAATTCCAAGCAGGTAGTGAACGGGACCTTGGCGTTTCAGCTCGATCATGGTCGCAAGCTCTTCCACGGCTGCATCCATGTTGGCCTGGGTTGGGGCGGCGATGATGAATTCATCGACATATGTGCCGAGGATTTCCAAGTCTTCTTCTTGGCCTAGAGTGAACACACATGGATCGTGGGGGCTTTGCTGCCAACCGAGGGCGGCTATTTGTGCCTTGCAGTGCTTTTCGAACCCGTGGCCGCTCTGGTTCAGTCCATAGAGCGCCATGGTAACGAAGGCTGCCATTCCTGGTTGCGTTTCGTGTCCTTCAGGTTCGACTGCCCATATGGGCGTGATTAACTTGGCTTGAATTAGGCGTTGACAGCGTCAGCTTGCTCGATGACCATGTTGCGAGCGGTTGCGACGGCGAATATGGTATGGACGGACGTCATCTTGATCACATTCGATGACGACTCTTCGTAGTGGATGCCGCGACTTGTGAGAATCCCTTCAAGACCCAGCGCGCCTTCCACCGGACAATGGTACCTTCGGCGTCGGTCTTGCGGGCGTATGTCCAGCGTCCCTTGATGATTTTGCGGCTGGCGGTGCGACGGTCCAACACTTCAATGCGGTAAGTTGAGCGACTTCTGCTTCTTCGGCAGATTTCCAAAGTAGCCATTCTGGTGATGCCATTGCTTCCTTGTGGCTGTTAGGGACCGAGGGTGTAGCGGTACGGCCGCGCATGCGTATTCTACGCCATCGAGGCGGTACGCGGTCGTGTGTTCGGTCGGGTCTTCATTGTTGTTGTAGCCTTCTAGTTCTGCGTCCAAGGTGTCGAGGGGTCGTCGTCGTATGCGAGTGACGCGTACTTGGGGTTGGGATGCGGTTGTCTTCGGGGGCGTTCGGATTGCGTGCCGCGATCGGCTGTGGTGTGCGTCGGTGTGTGTTGCTCTGTGAATTCGGGTGCGAAGGAAGGTGCGTAGTCGGCTGCGTATGATGGCGGCTGACGTGGTACCTTGAAGTGTGAACGGTATGCCTCCAGTTGTGGTAGGAATTCCTGGCGTGCGGTGAGCTCACGGAAACGTGTTCTGTGGCGTGGTTCCAGCGTTGTCGTTGGCGATTGTGTGTTCGATGAGTTAGCGTGGTCACGGTGGTGCTGCGTTGTTGCGGCGTGTCGGCTTGTGGTGCAGCGAGCCGTGTCGGTGCAGTTGTCGTGCTGGTGCGTACTGGTGCTGCTGGTGCGTGTTCGTGCTGGTGCTGTCGTGTTGTTTGTGCGTGACTGTGCTGCAGGGGTCGGCATGATGGCGTCGAAGGTGGTATCGACTTCGTTGCGGTCGGTGTTGACGGCAGATTCGAAGGTGGTGGGAGCAAAGCGGAGGGCTCGTTGTAGTTGCGTGGTCCGCGATGTTGGTGCCGGCGTGGTGTCATCGTCGTCGTCGTCGATGGTGTCCGGGAGTGGCGAGTCGTTGAAGAACTCGTTCTCCATGAAGATGGCATGGACCCCATGGGTCATCTTCTGGTTTTCAACGTCGTACAACTTGTAGGCCTTCATGGAGTCCATATACCCCATCATCACGCAGAGCGTGGCCTTGGGTGCGAGCTTGTTGCGTCGTTCGGGTTTTCACTAGCTTGAAGCACTTGCAACCAAAATCTCGCATTTTGGCCAGCGACGGTGAGTGGACGCTGAAGAGCTCAATCGGCGTCTTGGTGCACTTGGTTGTTTGCAGCACGCAGTTGCAGATCTAGGCTGCTGTGTTGACTGCTTCGGCCCACCAGCGTTGGGCCAGGTTGGCGTGTGTGAGCATGGCCATGGCCATCTCCATCAATGTGAGGTGGGTACTTTCCGCCACGCCATTCTGCCATAGCTCCCCTGGCGAGGATATTTCATGCTTGATCCCCTTGGAGTTGAGTAGGTCTTCAAGTTGGTGCAATGTGTATTCGGGACTTCCGTCCGATCGGAATACTTTGACCTTGCTGCCCGTTTGTCGTTCAGAAAGGGTGATGATTTCTTGTAGGTTGGCTGTCTGTTGAGCGGCGCTGGTCGAGTGCACGAAACGAACGATCTTGTAGCCGGTGCAGTCGTCGATGTACGCCGTGTAGTAGCGGCCCACCGATGCGACAGGTAGTGGTCCCTTGGTGTCCGAGTGCCAGCACTTACCTGGCTTGTAGGTTCTTGTTCTGCGTTTAGGGACGGTGATGCGGTGCATCTTGGCGCGGGGGCAGTCCATACATGGTCGGTCCATGTCGGTGATTCTTGGCGGCAGTCCAAGGCCGGCTTTGGCGCATGTTCGGAGCGCTTCAACGGGTATGTGGCCGATGCGATGGTGCCAACGGGCAGTCGGGTCGGCGACAGTCGCGGCTGAGTTAGCTGATTCGTGGGTGAACACTCCTTCCAGGATGTACAATCACTGATCGTTGCTGATTGTAGCGCGGACCACGGTCTTCGATCCCAAGAGGATGGTACATGTGTTACGCTGGAATTCCACGCGGATCTTGGGGTTTGCGCGCATGAGGGCTGGAACGGACAACAGCGTCGTTGTCATTCCCTTGATCAGCAGGACGTCGGTCAAGGTGAGTGTCGACGGGGTCGGTGTGCTGATGTTGAGCTTGCCCATAAGGGTTGCCGTGGTGACTCCGCCGTTGGCGACGATGACTTGGCGATTGCATGGTGTCTTGGCGTACAAGTGGTCGGTCGTGCCAGTCATGTGTGTCGAGGCGCCAAAGTCGATCACGATGTGGTGTTCGATGGTACGTGTGTCGCAGTCTTCGACCGACAGTGCCATGTCGGCTTTGTTGTCGCAGTCTTCTGAAAATGGTGTGTCGGCTTCATCTTCGCTGTCGTCGTTAGGTTGTGGGGATGCGAGGGACGACTCGGTTTCGAACTCCGGCTCAACCTCGTCTTCGCTTGAGGGTGCCGGTTCGGTGTCGGCGGCGGTGCCGATGGGATGGAGGTACATGTGACGTCGCTATGTGTCTCTGATATCTTCTGTTGTTGCCGAGAATCGTGGGTTGGGGAAGAGGAATTCGGAGATCTTGGCGGCTCAGGAAGGTCAGCTTGTACGAGGTCCCCCGATGGAGAGTTGTCTGACTGGTTGACGCGTAGCTGACCAGTCTGGGTCGGTGCGGAGTGGAAGGGTTTCGCCGGGTTCCCCAAGGTAGATGGGTTCAGTGTTGCCGGCATCAATGACGGTGGGTTGGACGCCTTCGTCTTCCTTCGATTTGTCGTCTGAGTTGACCATGTCTAGGTCCTGTCCGTTCTCGAACATTGAGAACATGTAGATCGCTGCGTTGGTGTGGTCTTCCTTGGTGTCGCGCATCTTGGCTCCGTGGCGGCTGCTTTCGTGGGCCTTCTTGCGGCATTCGGTCTGCCAGTGCCCAGTTTTGCCGCAGTAGCAGCAGGTGCCATTGGATGAAATATGCTCTCCCCGTTTGCTAGGAGTGATTCGTAGGCTGTGCGGACATGCTTCATGCCCTCGCTATGGCGGTATTGGCTGGGCTCGATCGTCTCGATGAGGATCCCCAGTGCCTTCTGGTGGTGGATGCTTGGTTGCATGCTGAACGATGCGGTAAGTTGGTCGTGCATACCCTTCGCCATAAGTCTTCCGCGGAAATAGGTCTTCCAGTCGCTGAAGTTGTGCTCGTTGAGCGTCAGTGTGGCGGTGATGTTCGCCATCCTTCCTATTTGTGCGTGTGCCGGGGTTTTGGGTTCAGAACCTCTTGAACTAATGCGTGTGGCTGTGTGTAGGACGACAGCCAAACAGAGGGTTACCGGCTGCAAGCGATTAGCAAGCGACTCAGGACCAACGTGGCAAATCGAGAAGTGAATTGATGTTGTTAGTAAAGCTCCTTTCCTATGTTCAGTTGTTCTTCCTACTGGCGTATGCATGACGAGCTTGAAACTCGTCCTTCAGCGACGCTACGCCGTCGCTGGT
>NW_008580166.1:544839-568889 GCF_000520115.1 Aphanomyces invadans
GGCGTATGCATGACGAGCTTGAAACTCGTCCTTCAGCGACGCTACGCCGTCGCTGGTAGACATCAACAATGCAATGATGCAAGTCACAATCTTGGCCATGACCATTCGTCACCGTGTTCTTCGTTTCCGGATCCGGATGCCTTGTCTTCCGTGAGCGCGGGAAACTTCAACAGCAATGGCTTCGTCAGAAGCTGTGCTTCGACGATGGGTCACAAAGTAGTGCTGCAGCCTTGCTGTTGTCCGCCGTCGGCCCGGACCGAGCGCAGTCACAAGTGCAGTGGCAACATCCAGTCCTCTCTCGCGCGTCTCGCTGGAATAAAACTGCAGAAACATGTTGGCCGTTTGGTCCGGTGTGGTGAATGAAAACGCTACTTATCGTCGATGCGACCGTTCCGATTGAGCGCGTCGTCCACGTGGTTGCGGAAGTTGGTCGTCATGACCAGGATGCGGCCGTCTTGGAACTCGAGTCCGTCAAGGGCATGGACGAGGCCAGAAAAGGTCAAGCCCGAGTTGTCCATTCGTCTCTCGTGAATGCAGTATCGATGTTTTCTAGTACGAGGACCGATCGAGGAAGGAGCTCGTTCAGAATACTCCGGAGGTATGTGTCGTAGAGGTTGGGATAGGTGATCGGAAGCGTGGAGATTTCAAAAGGTCGCGATGGCTTGGATGTGCGACGTCTTCCCCGAGCCTGGGACGCCGTGGAAGCGTTACCCTCCCCTTGCACGGGATGCCGTGCGTGGCGTAAATGGCTCTGCAGAGGTTCGTCAAAAAGTCTTCGACGTCGTCGATCATGCTTTCCTTCATCTGTCGCGACAGCACCTCCGAGTCCAGAGGACGCCGTTGAAAGGTCTGCACTTTTGTCCACGACCCGTCCGAGAAGCTCCATCGGTAGATGGAGAAAACCCCGTTTTTCGTCTCCTCTGCAGCTGCCACGACAGCATTGACAAGCGAGAGCAGCCACAAGCACAATGTTCGCGAAGCGAAATGGTTTTACTATGTGCCTACTGGCTTTCCAACCGACTGGCGTAGAAACTAGAGGGTGTGGTGCTGCCACGTAAGCGTGTGCAGTCCAAAGCCAGCCAAGATGGTGCTTGCGCCTTCCTCGTCGTCGTTGCGGTCGTCCGAGTTGGAACCATGGGTCTTCTTCTTGCCCGTTCGGACTTCAAACCTGCGATGGTCGCTCGCGCGGGCGAGTTGTTACATATGCCAGGATCAAGCGATAGCTCTTGTCCTTTGAGGACACCCGCAGGAAGGTCGAATTGGTGACGTCGACTCCTTTCAAAGCAGATGCGTTGAAGGGAAAGGCCCAGGGTCGTGGTTGCGCACATCATGGTGAATTCAATACTGCCGCGACGTCCTGGTGTTCCGATCGTGTTTGGGGCATGCAAGGGAGTTTGGTTGTCGTACTTCGAAGGTTGACACACCCTCTCGGGTACCAACGCAACCCGACGGCATCGACCAACACAACTCAACGAGCTCACCCTTCACCCACAACTTCCACTTGCGCGCCACGAGCTTCTCAGTACGGCCACCTCATGCGTCGTGAACAAGAACGATTTTTACCGCTAGGGCAACTCGTGGGACCTGGCAATGGCACGTTCTAGCCGTGCAGCCAGTGGCGGCGTCCATATCAGAACAACTATTCACAGATTCTGGATTCAATCTCCCCTTTTGAAGCCCACGCTTCCAGCACAGCCGCATCCGCCGAATCCAAACGACCGCCACCCTCCTCCGCAAGATCAGTCGCGGCTTGCGCAGCAAGTGAAGGTGGTTGTACATTCGACATGTCGAAATATAATACTCCCTCTGTCCCACGATAATTGCCGGGCAGTTGGCAAATTATCGTTCCTCTGAATTGGCACGCTCCTCTGAAATTGGCACTTTACGTTAGGGCGTGTTCAGGGCAAAGCACTTGTCAGCGCTTCTTCGAAACACCAAAATTGTCATGTGCGCATATGATTGTTTCGCGCGCTGCGCGAAACCCGCGCACGTCGCTATCGTTGCCATGGTGTGCCCCTTCAAGATCCACTGGATCGTACTTTACTACGATTTCGTACTTAACGGTACTGACATTGCCACTGGCCACGACACGGTTGAGTTGGCACCTTGGCAGGAGGATGCAACGAAGTAAGATTCGGCAGCAGCACAAGGCGCTGGCGGATGGTACCGAAAAGCCCAAGATCAAAAAGTTGACCAAAGAGAAAGTGGCCGAGGAGCATAGTAGCGCCATGGACCATTTGGACTTGGCGCATCGTGGCATCGAGTCCATCGAAACGACGGCGTTCGAGGCGGCGACCGCGCTCAAGCGGTTGGACTTGAGTGCGAACAAGTTGACGCGCCTCGCGTTCTCCCAAAACATGGCTCTGACGCAGCTCAAGGCCTCGTCCAACCTGCTCGTGGACGGCGGTATCGTCGACCTGTCCTATTGCAAATTGCTGGTTACGTTGGACTTGAGCGACAACAAGCTCGCGCGTCTTCCCGGTGCGAGTTTGCGCCATTGCACGGGCTTGAAAGCGCTTGTACGTCTCGTTTTGTGGTAGAAACACCATCCGTGTTGACGTGCATGGCGCGCAGGTCTTGACGAAGAACGCATTGACGTCGCTCGAGTGGGTGCCGAGCCTGCCTGGCCTCACGTCCTTGATTGTGAGCCACAATCGGATCACGGACATTTCAGCGAAAAGCATGGGAAAACTAAAAGGCTTGACCAAGTTGCAAATGTACGACTACCTCACGTATTGATGCCGCACTTTTGATCACAACGGCCTAGCTCGCACAACAAGCTGACGGAATTGCCCGACCTGACTGCCCTGGAGTACTTGACAGAGCTACGGGCGTCCCATAACCAGCTCACGGCTCTGCCCGCCACGATCCATCGCAACGGTACGTCTTGGTCGTTTGCTCGGCAGGGTAGACAGAAAGCACACTCGTCGTCCCTTGGCCGAATCGGGAGTAAAGTTGACGGGAATGATGCGCCATTCGTAGAAAACCTGAAGATCGTGGACGTGTGCCACAATAACATTGACACATTCGACGGGCTAGACCAGTGGTCGTCGCTGCAACAACTCAAGCAACTCAACCTGCGTGGCAATCCCTTATGTGGCCGCGACGCAAACGCCTCCCACCAAGGCGCCGACAGTGACCCGTTGCCCGCAGTCAGCTTGGATGGTACGAAGCACAGCAAACGCCTGCGTCGTCGACACCGAACGACGTTGATTCAGTTCGACTGGAATGCCAACGTAGAGCGCAAGGCGCTGGACAAGAAGAACAAGTTGTACAACTTCAAAATGAAGCGACTGTTTCCAGCGCTCATTGTCCGTGATGGCCACCGCGTCCAAGAGAAGCGCACGCACGGGTACGCTCAGGGTGGTCCGGTACATTTACACTATGTGAGATGTTTCCGCGATAGGTATGTGGCCCCCCCACCCGTGCCCAAAGCCCCCAAGCCAGTTAGGAAGAGCGCAATCACGGGCGCCCGGACGACTGAGCAACCTGACAAGATCGCTTCGAAGAAGCGGCGAAAGGAAGCTCGGCGCGAAGCGTCGAGTGACGCAGAGGCGGCGGTGGACGACCATCCCACCACGCTCAAGGGCGCACACAATGATGGCGATGACAAGACAAATCCTTCCAGCGCTGGCAAGCAATCCAAAAAAGCTGACAAACGACGTGCGGCAGCTCCGGACCAAGACATTGTGGTGGCCCCTGAAGCAAAGCGGTCCAAGAAAAACAAGGAGCCTGCTTCGAATGCCAGCGTTCAGAAATGCACGGGGGAAGAGGAGCAGCCAAAGACATTGAAGCCATCGAAGGTCAGCAAGGCGCTCGACGCTGTGGCTGCGGATGACACGGCTGCCAAGAAGGAAAAAGGCCGTAAGAAGAAGGAGAAATACGTACGCCATTGCTATAAAGTTCTGAGGTCGAGCGGATGACTCACGAGGGATGCATTGATGTCATGTAGGCCAAGGACAGCGGTGTGTTGGGCGTCGTGCACGTCAAGAAGCCTTCAAAAAGCGCTGTGGTGGCCACGTTGGGGACTTTGGTGGACTTTTCACAGCTCGATTCCACCGGCGGTATTGGGCTCGGTGGCGAGTCCAGCTGGGACTAGACTCTAATGGAAGAAGCCTCTCGCACAGTGAGTTGCGTTTGCATTGGGCAGAGCCGTGCGACGAGCTTCCAGCATAACGCGACGAATTTGTGTGAGTAGCTGGAGGAGATGGCGAACTCATGAGCAGTGGCATTGGCAGCAGTATCTTCTGGGGGCATGGAGCAGAGTGCCACGAGTAGTGGCAAGCTCTCATCGCTCCAAGGCAACCTGTGTGGCCTGGAGAAAACCTTCCTCCTCACAATGCGGGGCCGCTCACTGTGCCGTGCAAGTGCTCAGCAGTAGCAGCACACTCCACGTGGCCACAACGACAGATATCAACACGTTCACAGACCCAACTCAAGAGCTGTGCCCTGCATCGTCTTCGAGGTCACAAGCTCAGTTGCAGCCATGTGCGCCGGGAGAGCCGCGCCCGCACATGGCCGACCTCTGGCAATGGATGCGCATCCTCTATTTTTAGCAACTCGATTCCAGGAATAAAAGTAGTGTCCTTGGAATACAAACCGTCCGTGAGTTGATCTGTCATTTATTAAAGTGAACTAAAAATACCTGTGTAAACGAATGCGGTCGTGAGATTTGAGTTGTATGAAGGTGGCACGGGTGCGTCCGAGGATGTTTCGACCCAAGTGGGGCGGCGTCCAGGCGAAGGTTCATGCGGACGTTTGCGTCGAACGTCATAAAGATGATCCGTCGGCCTCCACGAGCTACACCCTTGTGGAAGATGACAACAACGTCGCGACTCCGGCGTTGCAGAGGGGCGACAGCGTCATTCCCGAATCCAAGTCGTTCCGAATCGTGCCGCTCATGCAAGACACCAACCGCGTGGTTCCTCTCATGCCCATGCTGTTGCCAGTGAATGAGAGTCAACAGCACCGTCGACACTCGGACTTTTCGACGAAACCCTCGGAACCAGGCGCTGCCCCGCCGTCTGCCGTCGCCCCACCCAGTCCCGACAACACCCTGCTTGTGCCTTTGAAAGTCAAAACTTCAAGACGCGAGCAGTTGCGAGTCTTCGCACCACCGGAAACCACACAGTCTAGTGCTTCCAGGTCGACCCCACTGTGGCCATCCCAACTAGAAGCACCATCCTCGTCCCTCGTGATCGCGTATAAGCCGCTGAATCGATGCATTTAGGTCGGGATGCTCCATGTTCATGGCCAGTGCTGTGCGCATTTTCGTTCATTTGCCCTCTGGACCAAGGATGCCCATCACGTCAGCACGATTGGGGTATCCTGTTATGGCATCCGCGCATGCCACGTCCGCGCATGCACCTAGTTCCGACGACCCGATGGGTGAGAATGGTTTGGCGGCAACATGCAAGAAAAGAGTCTGGGCTAGCGCCGCCTGCAACCACCACGTGAGCTCGAGGTTGGTCCATGTATCTGAGGGCAGCACAGGAGCTAGCGTGCGATTCCGACTCGCTACATTCGTCATGGCTGCGCCGTCATTCGAGTAACTTTCGCCCAGGTGGCACTCGCCTGCGCACGACCACCCCAACCCACGCGGTAAAGTCAGTCGCAGATCCACAGACACCGCATTTTGTGGGAAACATGGCTCCCAGAGTCATGTACGCCCGTCCAGAAACGGGCGCCGCTCCCTCCGATGTCGTTCACCGTGTCAACAATCCGCCGCAGGCAGTTGGGCTTGACCCTCCTCGCGTGTGCAGCACGATGCAGCATCCGCCTCCACCAACGCAGCCTTCGAGATCACGAGCTTGCTCCGCCAGGCCTCTCAAGCAGGCTGTACCGTAGCTCATGGCACAACGCGCATGGACATGCCTACATGGGCACATCGATACTCTTTGCTGCATGACAACGCGTCCGTCGAGGAAAGAACGAGTGCATCCCGAGCTTTGTATTGACGAACATCGACGCTTGGTCAGTCGAATCGAAACCAAGACAGCGTTTGCCGATGGGCGACAACAAGTCCCGCTTCTTCCGTCAACAACGTGTCGGCTTCGTAGCCGAGGTCGCCTCGACTCTTGACAGCATGACTTTTCATATCGTACACCAAGAGAGCACCATCCACGCCGACAACGACATGGTCATCGCCGAGAAACTCGACGGGAAACAGTCGCTTCATCTCTCGAGTCGAGTACGTTGCCACCGGCGAGGCCGGGCGACGAGTGTCCCAGACCATCACGTTTCCGTCAAACCCCGTCGAGACGAGTGTGTGCACGCAGTGAGGAGCCCACCGAACACTACAGCAAGATCCACGTCGCCCACTAACACGACGAGAACGCACGCGGTACCTATTTGCCGCGCGTGTGTGGCCCATCAGCGCTACCTCGGCAGCATTCGTGGACGCGTGGCGGCGGCTGTCATGGATGAGGACTGCCATGTCGTTCCCGCAGCTGGCTAAGAGGGCAGGGTGGCCGGGCGAGAACCGAACACACTTGACGACGCCGCCATGACGATGATACGTGCGAACTCTACACGTGGCGCCATGCCGTGTGTTGATCAAGACAATGCCACCCGACGCGACCGAAATGGCATTCCACAGCATGACGTACAATTGAACGCAAGACGATGTGGCGGTGGACAGCGCGACCGTCCAATCTTTCGACCCCGTCGCGATCATGGCATCGGCGGATTGTTGCGCGTCCACACTGAAAATGCCCGCACCATGCAAACTGGACGACGCAGTCACGAGTGTCAGCGCCTACAACACACAGTGTTTGTGAGCTAGCGATGCCTCGACCACCAGAAATGTGGCAGCCGGCATGCCCCTGCTGATTTGAAGTTCCAAGCACTTTGACAAGGCGTGGTGGGGACTTGCCGATGGTGTTGGAGGCGACGCATGGACTGCCCACAGCTTGACCACTCCGTCGTTGGCAGCTGTGAGCAAACGGCAGCGTTCGGGAGTGCTCAGATGAAAATTCACTCCGCTGCACCACCCCTGGTGGGCTCGAAATGACAGCAACGACGACGACCTATGGCCCACTGCATGACCAAGCACACCACAACGGGACCGTACTGGTACAGCACATCTCGAGCGTACAGCGATATGTAGCCATTGTGGCCACCAGCAGCTATCAATGGCCCACACGATGCCATCGAGTAAATCTACCAATAATGTCCACGTGTTCGACCATCATCCACACGTCAATGAAACGCAGCATTCTTACCCGCTTCAGCTGCGGGTCGGCACGATCATGTCCTGAAGTGGTCGTAAGTCGAAGTGTGGCGCAGGACAGAGCTGTGGCCTTGCTCGACGACGAAGGCGATGATGGCGATGCACTGCTTCGTTCACAGAGATACTGAAACAAAGCACATGTGTCGGTTGGAACTGAAAGATCTTGTCGAGGTGGCGTCGCCACATCCGGCACGGTGTCGTTGATGGTGGCCGTGGAAGACATGGACGGTGTCTGCCGAGTGGAACGACGTAGGACTGGCGGGACCTGCGGCTTCCTCCGAGGTCGCGCATTTCTGGTCGCGCCGGCTCTTTGGCGTGGAAGGGACAGAGTTGGGCGGTCGATGCCGAGAGATGCCAAGAAGGCTGCGTTTTGTTGCATTTTCTCGAGGCGCTGGCGTTCGTATTCGGAGAGAGAGGTGTCTACTTTGACTTTTTTGGATGCGGACGCGTTCGGTTCCCATGATGCTGTGGACACGTTCTCAGTTGCCTCTATCGGTCGAGATGGAGAACCGTTGGGTGAATCAAGGTGCCGAGGTACTGGCGACGACTTGGGTTCGGGAATGTCGTTGCGACTGAATTGGCAACCCGCGGCTTGGACGGGAGATTCTTCCGCAGAAGGTGGCACTGCTTGGACGTTGGACGCACTTTCGAATTCCTCATCCATTGCGTTTGGACTAGCTTGGTCTTTCATACCCGGTTCCAGCTGTGGCAATGAGCCTTCCCTTGCAAACGGTGTGGGCGGCCCATCGTTGCCACACGACAGGCTGGATTCGACTTTCGACGGCAACGACTCCTCACCTTGACCGAGTAGCGGGTGCTGCCCTTGGACAGTCAAGTATTGTAGCAAACTGCCTGCCTTCATCCCCGTCGCCACCGGTGGTCTCCGCCGCTGCCTCGACATATTCTCCGCCTTCCCGCCAAATATCGGCGTCAATCTATGGATATCCGGACGACCGCCGCCAACTATCCGGTCTTCACAATGTCTTGAGAAGCCGGACGCTCACATGCAGCTCTTCCGCACGTCCTCTGCTTCAGCAAGACGCTTGCGCGAGAACGTGGCGGCAGGTTGTGGACTTAAGTGCGTGCATTGGTAGGGGGGGCGGAATGTAAGCCAGTGTTTGTTACGTCGGAAGGACGCATCCTCAGCGAGAATTTGGGAGGAGATTGGGGCTCATCAGAGACCCGACTTGGTCTACCGTTCAAACGGGATCGACGTGTTGTCGTGGAGGGACTGCCACCATATGCACGTTCCAAACCCCGCCACGGCCCAGTGCTGGCAACTCTGGAAAACGTTCCAAAGTTGCTCTACATGCCACACAAGCAACGTACAGATAGATGGGCATCTCCAGTCGAGCGTGTTATCAATCGTTGTCGCGACTCCCATTGACGGTGCACAGGTGTGCTATGTTTATCGTGGCCTTTGAAAGGGACAAAGCTGGCGAACCCAACCACTCAATATGAACGAAAACAAACCCGTGTAGTAGCCCAGGAAAGGACGTGGTCCCCGCGCGGCCGCATGTGGCCGGCCCCTGTACGAGACGATGTGCGCGCCAGAGAGCGCCGTCGCCCTCCACCTACAAAGTCCATGCGTGTTGCGAAATTGCTGTTTTTGCATGCTCCCTATGTTGTAACGACGTGGACAACGCATAGTGAACACAAGGTACTTTCGTCGGTGACCAGACTCCACGACCAATCTTCAAGGGTCATGATATCATGTGGACTGTCGTCGTCGTCGAGGGCACACCCAGCTGCCTTCTTACGGGAGTTGTTCAAATCCTTGAAACGATGCATCAACCCGCCATGTAAATCAAAATAGCAGCAGCATGATATCATGGTGCATCTAGTCGTCACTCGCCATGTGGATGCCGGATGTCTGAGATGGTCCGGCAGAGCCTGCCCGGGCTTCTACCTTCATACGTATACCATGCAGTCGTCCTTCATGGAGGTCTCTTTACGTCGATGCTTGAAGCAGCGTATCTGTCGCATACATCTAATGTCGCGATCGCCCCGCGCTGCGTCGTGTGGTCGGTGAATTTGAGCCGGTTTTGACGAGGTTGATGGATATGGTAGAGACTTGGCTTATCCGGATAATCCAGTGGAATTATCCGACACCCTCGTGCCACAGGGCACGCGATCTAATCTGACATTCGCCATGGAATCCCCAAGTGCCGCCGCGTTGCGATGGATTGAATCGAAAACGAAGCAGTCGCCGCCGACACCGGACACGACGCTTTGCGAGTACCTGCGCGACGGTCGAGTGCTGTGCATGCTCGCGAATGCACTGAGTGAGACGAATGAAGTCCGAGTGCGATCACCAGACAGGTTTCGCACGTACCATGCGCTCGAAAGCGTGTCACTGTTTCTTCGGTGGGCGAGGGACCGTGCGTCCATCGGGGACAATGTCATGTTCACTTCTGCACAACTGATTGACGAACAGGACGAAGATGCCGTGCTGGCATGTCTCCGTGCGTTGGAAGCCAAATTCCGATTCCAGACGGTTGCCGTGCTGCCCACGGCTGACGCCGTTGCTTCCTCCCAGAAATCATCGACCCCTGCTCTCACCCCATCCGTCGTCGAAGTGACAGTGGAGTCGTCCAAGTCTACGTCGTCGACTACTTGCACAGCGGTCCTCACTCTGCCACCCGCAGAAGAGACTCGAGTGAACGTAGTGGAACGCATCCAGCAGATGCATCGGTCAGGCGTGGAGTCCGTACGAACATCTCCTCGTCGACGCCAAGTGCCGTCCCCCAAACAAACCAGCCCGCCTCCATGTGCACCACCTTCACGGGTCGACCCGCCTCCTTCCGTGCCATCGCCTCTCGCTCCGCCGAGTCCACGATCGCTAGTCAATCCTGCGACAACCGCATGTTCAAGTTCTCCAAACCCTCGGCCGTTGACCAAGTCCACGTCGAAACTAGCACTTTTCCTGTCGTCTACTCCGGCGACTCCAGCTACTATTATCAAAGCTCCTCCACAGCCGCCGTCCCGTCTCGCCTCTTTGAGCTCTGCGTCGGATGTTGCTGTGGAAGTCAACTCGATCGAGCCACCGCCACATTCTTCGACAACGGTGGCACCGGCTGCGGACCGCAGCTCTCCCACAAACACCACAGCGTCCGCGCCAATCGTGGCAACCGAGGCGCCGTTGGAGTCTACAAAACTCTCGCCGTCCCCGCCGCGTCAACGAAACAAAATCGCGTCGGCCTACTTAGCTGCCATCGAAAGCAACTCGTCATCAGCGATGCCGCCAACGCCAGAGCGTGCTTTGTCACCCAAGAGACTCTTGTCGCCAGTCCCGACGGCGACATGGCCAGTACCGCCAAAAGGCCAAGCTTTCACTTCACCAAACCCAGTCCACGTTCCTCCCTCGCCGGTCAAAGTTGAGCCAGTCGCGACAGTAGATACCGCACAGGTGCTCGGCGAGGCCACACGAGGCGGCCGAGAATTTGAACCCCTCACGACCACCGACGCAACGACGACCCCCTCAGCCGCCATCGTGGTGACGATCCCGAGTTTGAGTGCTGGCGGTTTTGAATTCGCTTGGTCACGCGAGCGCGAGTCGGTGGTCTTGTTGCTGCACCAGCAACCGATGTGGCCGCATTGGACCCTATCGTCGATCAACGGAGTGCTGCTATCGACGCATGGACGGTCGTCGTTGGCCGAGTCGCGCCGCGTGTTTCGAGAATTGTCGGCGCCGTTTGAATGCCGATTCGAGTCGTGGCGATAACGACTAGGTCGAATAATGCAATGTCATGTGTGTGTGTGTGTGCACCGACCGAAGTGGAAACGTGTGGCGTATTTGTTAAATCGACTCGGTTTGGTAGCGTGCGAGGCTGCGCCGCAGCACCAACGCACCTGCCAGCGCTACCGCCACACAGCACGACATCATGATGGCCAAAATCCCGACAAGATGCAAGCTTGCCCCGACAAACGCCTGGACGTCCGCAACGTTCCACTCGGGGCACTTGCCACAAGGCACGACCTGTCGCACACAGGTATTCGTCAACAAGTCGACGTGTCGCCATCAGCTTACGTCAAACGCCGTGGATGATGCAGGGTTCGCAACCAACGTTTTGGCCACGTCGCACGGGGTTTGGAACGAATCGTCTTGACGGACGACAGCATTGCAATCGGTGGCCCACCGACCTTGAAAACGCACGTTAGCTGGCGTCGACGCCAGAGTTGGCGGTTTGCTAACCTGGCGATGCCTCGTACACCCCTGGACAAGGGAGCATGGTGGTGCAGTTGGAGCACCCGTAAAGATGCCCAGAGCACGCCACGTCCCCCGCCCCCACGGCCTCCGTCCACGAATTCACGTGCGATGTAGCGTAGTAGAACGCGCTCGTAGCTCCCACACACAGGACGATCAGCGTCCATGCCAGCCCTGCCGCGTACTAGAACGAAGATGAGTGAAATCGGAGCCGCCCAAATTCGTGAAATGATGAACAACCGTACTGCGCTCAAAAACCATGTCAACCACGGCATGAGGGCATCCTTGCGTGGTCGATATGTATCCAGACGAACGAGGAGGTAGCGTACCACTAGTAGCAGCGATCGGCTCTTGATTCGGGAGCCAGCAAACCCAAACAGCGCGAGCACAAACATCGCGATGCCGACGCCAACGAGCAGCCAAGCTACGTTTGAATGCTGTGAAACGAATCGAAATGGCTGCACACGCACCGAGCCAGTCCCAACCACCGTCGAGCGCGTCATACCCCTTGGCGTGCAGCCCGTACACAATGGCCACTGAAGCAAATCGTGAGCGGCCGAGTGCCGTGAATCGACTGTGGAATTTCCATGCCATGCCCACCTGTGGCTGCAACGATGAACATTGCGTTTACAACGCTGAGCATGTGGCGCATCACGACTGGCACTGACGCGATCTTGACAATGCAGACGAGAGTCATGACGAGGCTGGCGATGCCTGCAGCGCCCAACACACCAAGCATCGAGTACCGCGTCGATACGAACCTACGCGATGGACGTGTGAGAGTGCATGGTGTACCTGTCGGCTCATACGCGCGTGCATTGTCAAAGGTGCGGCAGCATGGACGATGACGGAGAGGCAGTGTCGACCAGTGGAGCTTCAGCCACGTTACAATCGAGGACGGCGCGACAAGGGCCATGTACGTGAACACGAGGAACACGACGGACACAAGTAACGTTGCGTAGAAGTAGATCATGAGAAACTGCAACCGCTCCTTGGTCGCCAACACGCCGCAGAAGCCAACCATGCTCACTGCAACGTACACGATCCCACACGTTGCCAGCATCACTGCCGTCACAGACGACGACGACTCGGCTGTCGACGACATGGAAGACGCTACGACAATGCCAAAGTACGCAATAGCGCAGCCCACGAGCATGCTCATGACGGTCACAACTTGCACGACGCGGCGGCACGTGCGGACTGTCATGATGGGGCTGCCCATTTTGGATGGGACACGTTCTGAAATAAAGTTCGTCCATGATTTCGTGGAAAATCTCGAATTGTTCGTTCTATTTTTGGGAAATTTGACCACAGCGTCCACAGTTCTCGATGCTGATTGGTGTAATTTCCACGCAATTTGGCGTCAATTTGCAAAAAATTGGGGAATATACCATCACCCACTTGAAGTTCTTGGTCGCTACCAGAGGGACAAGCGGTCTGGTAAACGCCACCAAGGCGGCAGCGCTTCGATGGCTGGAGCTAGCTCCAGCCATCGATACGACAGCGCCGTGACAGGCTCTCGTGGCTTGCGCAGCCACGCCGCGCATCGTTCCACTTCTCGAAGATATTTGAAGGAACGTGTAACGCCCGCAGCCGAGGACGCGTCGGTTTTGTAACTTTGCACGACACCGTGTGTGTGTGTTGAGGTGGTTCCGTCGGCCGTCGGCGCGTCGGGCGATACACGTAGCGGTTCTTGCGTGTTGGTAGCAGCTCACGGGGACAACCCTGGACCATGGGAGGGGGCATCTCGACGAACGGCGACTTGTCGCAAATGATCGCGTGCACGATGTTGATTGGCGAGGCCATGTTCCAAGGCCTGGATCCGCGCTACGTCCGGTTTCCAGACATGTACCGCCTCTATGACTTTCACGTGGGCAAGACCAAGTTTCGAACGTACAAACCTGGAGGTAGCATGATGCGGCCACCGACTTGCATGTTGACGGCGTGCCGTACGTAGGCGCGACGTACGTCGTATTCAACGCAGACGGGTCGTCTGGGGTGATCGATCGCGTAACGGGTGCGCCGCCGCCCGAAGTCGACGACTCGCCTCGCGACGACATTGACGAAGACGACAAGTCCAAGTACTTGGTGGTACACTTTGGCGACGACCGCATCGTCGTCGATCTTGCCATGATCAACACCCCCAACAAAGATGGGTGGACACCGCTGCATGCGAGTTGCCACACGCTCAATGCAGTCGACGCCGGCAAGGCCATTTTGAAAGCCGTCCTGGCGCAGGACCCGTCCGCCGACCTCAACATCAAGACGAGTCGAGGGCCCGGATCGTTCTCGAGCGGCTACACCCCGCTCCACATTGCATGTACGGCATCGTCGATCGTCGATTGTTTGGAACTTGACATGTTCCTTTGCCACATTAGGTGCATATGGGATGGAAGCGTTGGTGGTCAAGCTGATCCAGGCGAAAGCGGATGTGCATGTCACCAACTCGGTGCAGTGGACTCCGCTCCACGAAGCTTGCCATCGGGGCTACACGTCCATCGTAAAAGAGCTCTTGCATGCAGGTACGACGTTGTCACCATCGTCATTATTGTCGTCGTCATGTCATGGGGGGAGTGCTGTCCAGGGGCCAAGCACGACGGAGTTTGTCCGGAATTCGCGCTCTGTCCGTTCCCCGGGCAAACGCCGCTGGGGGAAGCTGCCCGCCAAGGCCACCTCGATACGCTCAAAGTAACACTTTGGATGCTGGAATCGTACTGTCCCTGGAGCTCACGACGACGGTAGCTGCTGTTGGATCACGGGGCCGATAAAAACGGGGTCAACGCGCTCAACTGGACGGCACTGCACGAAGCGGCATACCATAACCGCAGCGACGTCGTACAGATGCTCGTCGTGTACGGCGCAGACGTTCGGATGAAGACGAATCGAGGGGCCATGGCAAGCGAGTTGACCATTTCGTCCGAGATCAAAACGATGCTGGAAGACATGGCGAGTCATGAGGTCGACGCTGCCGTGCGCAACGAGAACGGCAACAACAACGCAGCCAGTCATGGTGGCAACAGCCCAGGCAAGGCCAGCGCTTCCAAGACGAGTCCGTCCAAAGAACGGGTCGACGTCAAAGCTCCGGACGGCCCACTCAGTCGCAAAGAAGAGTTTGCCCTCCTCGGCGACTTGCCGTCGCTGCAGCGGCTCCACGTTCCTGCTAAAGCCGATCAAGTGCATGGTTGCAAAACGGAGGGCAAAGCGCACAAGAAAAAGTCCAAGCGCAAGCAGTCCAAGGACGAAGCGGTCCCGGCAGAATTCCAGTGCGCCATTACGCACAAGTTGCTCGTCGATCCAGTCAAGTCACCGTACGGCCACGTGTTTGAGCGCCACGTGATTGAAAAGTGGATCCAAGATTATGGCCATCGTTGTCCGATCACGGGAGAACCGTTGGGGCACGGTCAACTCACCCCCGACGCCCATCTCAAGCAAGAAATTGCGGCATGGAACGCGCCAGTGTCGATTTCGGCCACGACAGCCGGCAGTCCACCCAAGAAGCAGGAAGAAGTCAAGGTCGTGGCAAGTTCCGCCGTCGAATCGAAACTAGACGCCAAGGATCCCGACGAAGATGACATGTACTCGTTCTAAAAGCAGCGACCATCGCATCGATAAAAAAGCCCATCTCCATGACCAGGCGTTGCCCATTGTGTTGTGGCCATGTCCAGCGCACTCGTTCACTCCACAACAGGTGCTATATCCTCCCGCGATGGGCTCGCTTGGATGGATCGCAAGCACTGCCACACAGGGTACGCACATCGCCCTGGAGTGTGTTCGTGTTGCTAGTTGTACCCATTTTGACTCGACGAACTGTGTCAACGACGAAAGGACGTGGAGAGCATGGCCGACCCGTGAACTCGCCTCAATACAAGCATGCGCTCCCATACGATAAAGAGCGACGCCATGCGTCGGCTACGCACACATGCCTTCGGGTGGTTGACGGGTCATGCACCCGACCAACGGGCCAACTGGAACACAAGCAAGTTCGCGACCAAAGGACATGTACGATACATAGCTTTGAACGTCGGCCTTGTTGATGGCAACTGCGTCTGGCGTCAAAAAGGCCACAACGCTGCATCGTGTGTCGCATAGCTTGAGGACGTCGATCTAGGACAGCACTCGAACTCGCTCGTGTGGTCGAACGGTGAAAACAAGTTGATTGCCAGCGACGACGAGTCGAGGAATGGCAGGGATCCCCTCCCCACGCGAGAGCGACATGGCACCAGCCCACGCGACGTCACGGTTTTTTCTCATCGTACCAGGAGGGAACGACAGCGCCACGTCATTGTGTGGCACTGGTGAAAACGATCACGTGATGAGTAGGCCTTGTTGTGTCGGTCGAGGCCGCATGAAACAGTGATACGGCCGGCATTCACGATTGTTTTACGTGCGTACGGCTCAACAAAAGCTCACCTGAATGCCCTCCTCGACGGTAGCTTCAGAGCCGACCTGGTCTTTGTACTCAGGCGCAACCCTGACGTGTCTGTATCCAGGACGAAGCATCAGCGTTCGTAGTGGCCTGGTAGTTGGTCTGGTTTGTGGTAAACGTAAGTGCCATCGAGTGGAAGACGGAGGCGGGTTCCACGTCGCTGTCGCAGCACTGGCGTGCTGCATGGCTCCTCCGATGGAGAAGCGTGACCAAATTGCGATGCGTGCAGTATCTGTTTAATACTGGCATCCCTTCAAGATCGCGGCGTTTCGTATCCGGATGACGTCCTCGTCCGGATTGGACGTTCGGTGCAACATTTTCGATCTTTCGGACAACATGCAGCGGTGCAAGGAGCTGGACCAGCTCCGCGACTCGATCCATGCACTTCTGAAAGGCGAAGGTGACAACAATCAAGGAGAGCTGAGCTCGTTGCACGCTGGCACTTCTGTGTGTGCAGCGGTCGAGGCGTGTTTGTCGCATGGCCTGAAGCGCGTCTCCGCAACGGAGACTGTCAGTTTATGGGGACTGCTGCAATGGACAAACGTATCGCAGCTGGAGCGCCATCGCGCGTGGAAGCTTCGCCAGGAGAAACTAGAAGCGAAGGAGCAGTCCAAAGACTGGTACCTCAACATGTTCAAGGAAGAGCTCCAGCAAATCTCGACACTCACAGTTCACACCGACAACCCAGTGGCAAACGACGCGGATGTGAACCCACTCACCCCCGGGTTCCACGCATCCATTCGCATTGTGAATTCGCTCTTGCATGTGTCAACCCCCCACGGCCGTGTTCGAGCTTGGATTCGCCACTGCTGCAATACGCATCTCCTCAGCTCGTGCCTGGCGGGTACGTACATATTCGTCTACGTGCCGTCGCTTGGATCTTTGAATGATCGCTGGTCGTGCAGCTGTAATGCACCCACAGAACCAAGCAGCATTGCGAACGTACTTTACGCCTGGCGCGCTGTGTTGCGATGCCGACATGCGGGAGGTACTAGTTGGGCTCACATCGACGTTGGACCGCCTCCAGTTTGGATTTTGCATCGATGTACGTGCCATACGCATTGTCTTGCGAAAAATGGAATGCTGTTCTTGACGCTTTTCACCTCGTTTCACAGAGCCCCGACTGGGATCGTGGCAATGCGAGTGAAATTCCCGTCGGCCCGCTTCCACAACAATCGCAGACACCGCCAAAGCCTTGCTTCATCACGAATGCCCATCCATCACCATCTCTCGACGCCACGGCGGATAGTGGTCTGTTCTCCGAGGCGACTTGCCCTTCCGACGCGACCAATCTTCTCCATGATGTGCTCGACACAACCACGCAAGCCCTCCACCAACTCCTTCGTGACACCCCTCCAGCTATCCTGACCGCTCGCACGGACGAAGTAGGTGGACCAGCCGCGATGACCATTTTCGGGGTGCCGTTGGCCGCGTTGGTGTCGTCCCCGGCAACGTGTGACGTGGCGCTCTTGGATTGCATGATGGGTGTGCCCAACCTGGTGGAAGGGTGCTGCCGCCTCATTGACGCCGCCGCCACGACTTGTACTCCAGGTACGATTCGACCACCGCGCCTGCTTTTCTTCTCACTACCTGGTGTGCTCCTGCCTAGCGCTGTTTGCGTCGAAAGTGCATAAAGCACGATTTGCGCAACTGATTGCCCAAGTCGAGCGGACGGGAACACTGAGCGTGTGGACGAATGTCCACCACAGCATTGTTATCTTGATCAAGTGGTTGCGCGACCTCCCCGAGCCTCTCATTCCGCCGCACCTGCACGCCCATTGCATGGCGGTCGTGGATATGCCAGGCGACGCGCTTCCAATCATGGAACTCCGCAACGTTGTGCACCAGCTGCACTGGAGCGCCAAGCCAACGCTGCTGCGGCTCTGTGCAACACTGACTCGAGTCGTACAATGTAAACTGGTGTCGGCTATTCATCCAATTTGAATTTGGTTGGCTTGTAGCGAAAGCGGGTACGACGGTGGAAGGACTGAGTGGCATTTTCGGCCGCATCCTCTTTGAACCGACAACGTGTTTCACGGCGCTATCGGTACGGCCATCTTGAGCGCCGACATCGGCAAGCGTCCATGACGTTTGTTTCGACGCACAGCTTGATCGTCTGCCTGTAGGCGCAAGCCAAGGTCGTGCAGCTCTTGCTCACGCATTCGACTCAAGTACTGGAACCGATATCACGCGAGGTTGTGGCTCGGCGGCAGGTAAAAAACTCCATTGTCCGTGTACATGGGTTGATGATGCGGGGGTGCATGCGCTCCAGGCATTAACGAGAAAGCTGCGAGCGATTCAAGCGATTTCACATGACTTGCACGAGCCGCTCGCTCCGATTACCACGCACGCGGCGTTGTGGGCGTCGCTCCAGCGATCGTACCCTGCCGTGACCTCACCCGACCACTTGCGCGGCGGAGGCGTTCTCGCTGCCGCATGCCTCGTCTACTTTGCCGATGAACACGCAGAGCTCGCGACGCAGCTGATTGCACAACGTGTGCTGGGCCATCGAAAGCAGTACCCGCTTCCTGTCGCCAGTGTCCACATTGTTCGGATGCTCGTGTCGCTGCTGCACTTGACCGACGCCACGACGTCCGCGGACGTGTCGCCGGTGCGTTGGCTTTGCGAAGTCTTTACGAAGCGCTGACGAGACTTGCTACAGGTGGTCGATTTTGACGTGGACGCGTGGTTCGCCCGATGTGATGGCAATGACGTCGACGGTGGTGGCAGCCCGATCGCCATTCCATCCGCCCTCGCACTCGTGCAGCAAGGTTTATGGCGGTACGTGCTTTGCACCATGGCGGTCACGCGAATGACTCGGACGGCTCTAGCTTGTTTGACGATCATGACGCATTCTACCGGCTCTTCGGGTGGAGCCTTCTTGTCTTTGATCGAAATTACACGCGGTCGGGGGCCACGTGCATGGATTTCAGCACCATCTTGGCCGAGACCCAACTGCAAGTGACTGCCCACTTGCAGCAGCACCCGGCATCGATTCCACATCTGTACCAACTCTGGGCCGACTCGCTCGAGTCCCAGGCGGTGGCGGCCCCCAGTACGTGCAAACACCAACGTATCATGCGCTCACAGTCGCGCGCGTATTTGTTCAGAAGCGAGTGCGCACATGCGAACGTATGTGGTGGTGTGGGAAGGCGGCGTCACTGTTCGAGGGTATCCGTCCAAGCAAGCCGACGTGATCGCGACGCGGGACGAGGGGGTACTCGTCGATAGCGGCAACTCCATTGCTTACAATCGACATGGCGCGTAGGATGTGGTGGACACGGTGCTCCAGGCAGGCAACTGGCTCAAGCTGAGGGACCTCCCCGGCGGTCAAGGGGGCGGCTGGGTCTTGAGCAAGACCGACCGCACCACGCTGCTGCAGTTGGTCGACCCCACTCAAGCGGTGTGAATGCATTCATATCGACGTTGCAAATACACTGTCGAGTGGATTCATGCCGGAGGGTGTGGCCTTGACGCACGGTCGGTAGAGGCGCGCATCGGCAGCCCGCGCACGAGTCAGCGGGCCAGTGTTGTTGGCGTCACATGGCAGCCCAACGACACTATGCCTCGTAGCCCATGATCGAGCAAACTGTCCTGCTACGATCATGATGTGGAGGATGCCGAGCACTCCATAGCATATGTACCTACTGACCGAGACACGTTGGAGCGATCCACCGCTGCAATCTGGATTCGTTTTCATGACGTGCAGCTATGGCGCAGGGCTAAGCGCCGCACGCAGGGCAGTGCAACATGGTTGTTGGCTATATTTAGGGTGGTTGCCAGTGGTGGACATGCCAACCGAGGCGCCGTCGATAGCGGTCGCGACCAACGTTATGGTGCCCGTGCAGCTGGCGCAGTTGGCTCTCCAGCGGCGCAACAGCGATGCGCTCGCTAAAATAGACCACTTCCTCGATTCGCTCGTGTCAACGTCGCCATCGAACGCCGCGCTGGTGGACGTGGCGTCGCAATCCCCACTGGCCAGCCCCGACAACCCAGCCGGAAGCCCCAAGAAGAAGCTCACGCTGGATGGAGCGACTCACGTCGACATGCACCACGAGCTTGGCATTGACATCCTCGTCAACGTGTTTTCGGAGTTTGAAGCGTCGGGCATGACGGGGTATTCATCCAAGACGCAGCGAGACGAAGAGAAAAAACAGTTGTGGCTGCTGCGGCAATCGCTGGCCAAGCAGCGCGCTGCCCCTGGCGCTGTGCAGTCTCCATCCAAACACGACCTTCTCAAGGACCGATACGGCGTCGGCAAACCGCTCCATGGGACCGTGGGGTCGCCGCCGACGCGCCGCGCGCTCTTTTCCAAGCAAAAGCAGCCGAGTTCGTTCAACTTGGGAGTTCTCATGGAAGTCGAGATGGAGCATCGATTGAAGGAGCTCTTCGCGGTCGCTTCCGGCTACAACACAACGATGAACACAGACCAAGTCCACAAGTTGAGCGGGTGCGTGGTCGATACCAACCAAAGCCTGACGGTCGGTGGCACGCCCGTCGAGCCTGCCGAGCGGGCACAGCGCGTACGCCATGCCGCACACGCCCTCCTCCACGTACGTTTGTTTCGTATCGTTGCAACTCGCTTCCACGGCCAGCGTGCTCTGTAGAAGGACGGCGACCTCACGTTTGGCAGCTTCAAAACCCGCTTCGTCCAGGTGCATATACGCTCGTGTCGATCTTTCGTTTCCGGACTCACTCGTTCGTGTGCAGCTCAACCCTCGACGTAGCATCGTGCACACGCAGCAAGTCGCGTGGGTCGACAGCATCTACCAAGCCATCGTGAATCCATCGTCGTGTCGGGCGCTGGCGACCAACGGCTCCAAGAGTCCACAGCGACCGCACGAACGACCCCCTGTCCAATCCATCGTCCCAAGGGCCGTCCCCAGCACGACGACGGTTCCAGCCGCCCATTCGTCCCCTACGAAACCCGCTCCGACATCGCCCAGGCCCTCGAAACAACACGTTGATGCGGAAGAGGACAAGCAGTGGATGGCCCACGCCGCGCGCGAGGTCGTCACGCCGATGGTGGATCCGTCAGTCCCTACTGCGCAAGACTCGGCCACCGGTCAGAAACTCTTGCAACACGACTTGTCCGGGGACGCCCTCGACGCACTCGGCCAGTCGATCCAGCAGTCGTCGCCCGTCCGGCGACGAGCGAAGCGCGATAGCGTTGACCTGTCCAAGGAAATGGGCGCCATGCCTCGGCGGAAGAAGCGCGACAGTGTCGACCTCACCCATGCAAAGCGGGAAAAGGAGCGCCCGCCAGCCATCGTGTACGACAACAAGGGACAGGCCCCCAACATCCGCCAGAAGCTCCACGAGTGCAAAGTCATGATGTTGTCGCTGTCCAACCTAAATTTTGGCAAAAAGTGAACAAAGGGGGTTGGCGGTCACTGAAGTTGTAGTCGAGGTGCCCCGTGATTTGTGTAGACGCCATGGCGGCCCATGCACGACCCCTTTCGGGACATCATGTCGTGCCGCGACGGCGGCTGTGCCAACCCACCGACACGCCGCTTTGGACACGGGGCTCACGTAAGGAACAGCATGGCACAAGAGATGGGTGCGCACCTTCCCAACACCATTTCAGCAAGGGGTCGAGTGCAGTAAACGAAATCGCGCCTGCTGTGTCGATTCTTGTCGTGCAGCTTCACCCGCGGGAATGCCACTGCGGACGGATGCCGCCCTCGGAACGCGTCGTTTTGTCCATGAATCGATGGAGCGAACGATAGGTGTATGGAAGCGCACGTCATCCTAGCCGCATACGTAACAATCCCATAGCTGTGAGCAAGCTGCATGAGGCTTTTTCATTTTGGCTGGGCTCGACAACAGGCTTGTCAGGTGTGTGGGTGCCGTGCACCTACTACTGTGCCGTGCACCTACTACGTGTGGCGGCACCGTCCATCATTCCAAGGGAATATTCTGGTGGAGTTGGCCCATTTTGATTGGTTGCTCGAACCGATGCAACGATTCGGATTGGATGATTCTCGATCCAACGACCCAATCAAAACCATCGACCCCTCCAACACCGTTCAGATGGCATCGGCGGCATTCCGCAGTCTGCCGCCGCCATGAAGTTCCGCCCGTGCATTGATATTCACGCGGGAGTGGTCAAGCAAATCGTGGGTTCGACGCTATCTGACGACAAGGATGCTGCTGGTCCCGTGACGAACTTTGTCTCGAAGTTGCGCTCGGCCGACTATGCAGCGTATGCACATGAGTCGAGCCGTGCAGGTACTGATGATGGTCGAACCAGGATGTACAAGCGCGATGGATTGACGGGGGGGCATATCATCATGCTTGGAGCGAGCGAAGCGAATGAAAAGGCGGCTGTTGAGGCGTTGGAAGCGTTTCCCAACGGCATGCAGATTGGAGGTGCCCACCGACTGCTGCGTTATGTGTCACGTGGGCATTGACAGGAGGAATCACGACCGCGAATTGCCGCTACTATCTCGACCGCGGGGCTAGCCACGTGATCGTGACGTCCTATGTGTTCCGCGACGGAGCCATTGACATGGGTCGACTCCACGAACTTCGTGACGCCGCGGGGAAGGACCGATTGGTACGTTAGCTCTTTGTTCGGCCATCGTCCACCTCCGCCGCGTGTAGGTACTCGACCTAAGCTGCCGAAAGAAGGACGACGGGTTGTACTACATCATGACAGATCGATGGCAAGTGTTCTCGCACGTCACACTCTCGTACGTGGGCGACTTCGACACGATTGTGCAGCACCAAACTTGTCCACGTCTAGAGCGTCGCTGCTGTCCGAGCTCGCGGACTATTGCGACGAATTTCTCGTGCATGCGGTCGACGTCGAAGGAAAGCGATGTGGAATCCAGGTATGGGTCGTCCACTTTGTCGACATGCTGGGTTCAGTGGCATTGGTTTTGACCCTTACAAACTTTGTTGCAATCAGGAATTATTACATACATTATGGGAATATATCCTAAAACTTTTTTTAGGAAGACTTGGTCACGAACCTCGCGCTATGGTCGCCGATTCCTGTCACGTACGCCGGTGGTGCGTCAACTCTTGTACGTGGACGATTCAGTCGAGCTGAATGTGATACCTGACGTCGATGGACGGTTGATCGTGTGGAATGGAACGGGTAGGATGACATGAGTCTGGTCGAGCGCATTGGGCAGGGCAAAGTGGATCTGTCCATTGGGAGCGCTCTCGATATTTTTGGCGGATCGCTGTCGTACGATGCCCTCGTTGCGTACACCCAGACGCCGTCGAGCACGACCCACGCGTGAAGGACCACAAGTCAAGGATGTGATCGGACAAGCCTATTGCGATCCAGCTGAGCATTGCTAGTACCAACAGTGCTTTGAACCATGGCTCATCTTGCTCCTCTGCAACGAAATAATGATCGTCATACATTGGTGAAGCAGATATCGCGGCACTCAAGCAATGAGCGCGTTCAGGTGCGCGATGCTCTGCCATGCATCGGCACACACAGTCATGTTGTCTTCCTCCCTTTGCTTGGCATGAACTACCATCTGGTCGGAGAGTTATTTTATCCAATCAGAATAGATTAAAAGGATTTCGCCAATCAGCGGTGTATTTCGACACTGTTTAGAAATTTGGAGCATGTTGACAAAACATTTATGTGTTTGTAGCTCGAATCATCATCACAGGGTGTTTCAACACGTCCAGCAGCACTCAAGAAAGGATTGTTGGGGTAGCGCGGTTGCGAAGATGACAAAACATGTTCGCGATATGTATATGCGAGAACTCTGGTCAAACTAGGTGATATTGCTGTTGGGTGTTTCTCAGGATCGTCCAACGAGTGGAAATTTTCTCGGGGTTTCGGGGTTGCTGGGGGGCGCTGAAATTCTGGAGAGGATGAACCTCCCGGGACTTACAACCGAGAATTTTATGCACATTGGATTTTATGCCACTCATGCCGCGATCGTAGATTTGGAATAAAACCCCCTCTCAAACGTTCAACTCGGACGACTGTGAGAAATATTTCCACTCGTTGGATACAGTATACGAAAAAAATATACGCGCACTAATTTTGACAACTTTAACTACTGTGTCTGCATGTGACCTACATAAAATCTAATTTACTTGCCTACGAAGGTAGCTTACTGTGTGCAAATGAGACAAAAACTAAACTAAACAAACCAAAAAATGTCGAAAATAGAAAATTCGCAATTTTTTACCGAAAAAATTATTCGCGC